>NC_056726.1:1958844147-1958866544 GCF_019279795.1 Protopterus annectens
AGCGCAAGAACCTTCTGGTCTGGATGTTCACCTTACTACACACAAGTAAGTGGTTGGTATCACAGTATGCATTGTGGTAACTGAGTGTTATGCTATGATATATATATATATATATATATATATATATATATATATATATATATATGTATATCGGTGCTAGATGACATTTTTATGTGTGTTTTCCATGGAAATATCCAAAATTAATAGTTGATCTCCAGGTTTGAATTCCCTAGTCCTTTCACTTTTATTACGCAACCTTTGTTGTGTAGCCTGATGTTCCCATACAACAGGACTCACCATCTTTCGCCTGTATTGCAGGTTGGTATAGGATGCTATGACACTTTTAAATTGTGTTTTCTCTTTTTCCAAGTGTTTTTACCTGTATCTAACAGTCCATGAAGATGCCTGTCATGTAATAACCCCAAATGACTGAATCCTACTAAGGCTTGTGATCAGACTCAAATAGCAAAAAGGATATAAAAGTGCTAAATGGTCCAAGTTTTTACCATCTTTGTTAATAACATTACTTAGCATGGATTTCAAGTGTTCAGTTAAAATGTTCCACAAACCTATCTGCCTGGAGATGGTATACTGAAGTATTTAATTACTTGACCTTAAAGCATTGACACAGCCGGTGACATAAGTGGTGCCCACAGGTTGTTGAGTATTTCCTAAGTTATACCTGTTTCTGAAAATAATAACACTAGCTCTTAGCTATTGATTTAGGATTAGTCATAATTATGGGAATAGCATTGGTATAGTTGCATAGTCCAAAGTAATGAAAATGAAACCCATTGCTGGTTTAGTGATCATGCAACAAAGTCCATGGTAATAGGTTCAAGTGGTACTTGTATCACAGGGCTATAAATAAAATGATTTTTGAAGGTAGGAGAGTTGCCCTGGATTTAGTGTTGTCCATTCCTAACTGTCCTTCCAGGAAACAACTATGTGCTAACCTCATTATCATGTTTCTGAAAGGTTTGTGCCCTGTTAGTTGACATACAGTTCCCTCCTCTTTCCTTATTTACTGTGTACATTTAGTAATTTTATAGCTGCCAAGTACAGTTAGAAGGTGTGAACATTTTGTTCAGATGATTCTCCTGAAACTCTAGCAATATTTTTCTTTGCTTTGTTCAAAGGGTTATCATGCAGTTCTGCTTTTTTAAAGTTTATCTGACTTACCTAGAGTTGAGCCAGCTCTTTGGCTTCATCAGGCAGTGTGTCATGAGGTAGAAGGCACTTCTTAATCTCCTCCAAGAAGAAACCCTGCTAACTGTTCTCCATAGAAGAAGATAAACAACGGAAAGGTCTTAGATAGTAGCACTAAAGTGGGGCAAACACTGAATGACGGTCCAAATTGTGTAAAACTCTGGGAAATAATCTGACTAGAAAAGAAAATTATATGAATTAAAAAAACAAAAGAACCATTATGCTCTGGATTTTATTAGAGCCATAAATACTCACCAGGTAGTACACTCACATTTGGTGCAAAAGGCTGTGGATTCTATTCTCAAACAAGATAGTTGGATTAAATGTCCAGTACCTACACTGCAGTGCAAAATAAAGGTAGTCCTTGTCACTATCTTCCTTCATTGAGCAGGTATGTGTCATATGTTATTACATTTCTATTTGCTCTAAGACTGTGTAAAACAGTGTAAAGACTTTGGTAGTGTGTTATATTTATAACAATTTTGTTCAGATCGCATGACCTTTATGTGTGTGTGTGTCTCTCTCTCTCTCTCTACACACACATATATATATATATATATATATATATATATATATATATATATATATATATGTCTGTATATATAAAAGACTGTTTTGATGTAGTGGTTAATCCCATGAATTATACTAAGTGATAGTGTTATATTGTGCTTATCAGTGTAGTGCCATGTTCTATTAATTTGTTCAATACAGCTATATATTTACACTGCATTACTGTGGTTCTCTATCAGTATACTTTCTGCTACAACTGCTTTGAACTTATATGCATATACTTCCTTACCATCATCACTCTACTCTCATATTTCCCTTGTATTCTCTTGCTGACTTACTGTAATCCTTCCTCCATCTCTTTTTTGTATAATAAATGCTAACTTTATTGCCTCTATATAATTTTACAGCTTAGCAGAGGTTATTTTTATTTTCTTTCATTTCAGAGCTTTCGGTTACTACATCTCACTCCGATACTGCAGGAGCTCTGTCACAAAGCCCTACACCTACATGTTTACTGAGACTTTTGTCATTGTTTCATGTAAGCACATGTATCATGAAGAACCTTGCTGTGTATTAACTTTAATCAGTTAAATACATGCCTGCTCTGAGAAATAGTAGGACCCCTTTCTATGTTGGCCACTGTCTCCTTTTGCTTGACCAGTGGACTATATTGAATATGCCAGGTGGTTAGTATCAGGAAATGACAAAAAACCTGTTTTACTTGCATCTCTTTGTTAATTGCTTTGTTCTGGCAATAAAGTGATTGCTCTCGGTTATAAATTGACCTATAAATTGTCCTGAGGGTAGGATGATATTAGTCTCGAACTCTTCTAACTTTTCATCCTCAGGCACGCACTCCGACTCCTTAAGTGACCACCTATCAGCCTATACTCACAGAACTATCACTCAATTATTAAAGCAGCAGAAGTTCAAAATTATACACAACCTACAAAATTCAGCAAAGAGGTATTTAATGAATCTCTAAAAGCTATAGACTTAATTATGCAATTATAGGTTCATAGGTTCATAGGTTGGTGTTAAGCTATCGGCCCTATGGCCTATACAAGCCTAGCCATAACAATTCCCTGGCTATTTCTTCCCACAGTATTTACTTCGGTGGACCCCTGCCTAGCAGGGTGACTGACATGTTCCCTGGGGTGAATTTCCTATCTCCCATCCAATCATCAAGGTTCCTTTTGAAAAGGGCCAAAGAGGCGCTATGCTTGACATGTATGGGCAGTCTATTCCAGAGTCTGGGTAGTCTCTGGGTCAGAAACCTATCCCTCCAGCATGTTTTGTTCATTGTGATGACAAGGTTTAGATCCCTGGAGTGTGTGTCTCTGAGTGATTGGGATTTCTTTAAGTGTAGCATGTCCAAAAGCTCTGGGTTTGAGATGGCCTTGTATGTTAAGCAGAGATCGCCTCTGAGTAGATGATATGCGACAGAGTATAGGTGGAGTTTTTTTAGGCGGTCAGCATAGGGCATCTGCTTTAGTCCTGTGATTCTTTTAGTGAGGTATTTCTGTGGCCTTTCCAGTTGTTGCAGATGCCTTGAGAGGTACATATCAAACAGGGAATTGCATTCTATAATGGGTCTATTGATGGATGAGTACAGTGGGACAATGACCTCCTTTTTTCTGGATGAAAAGCCCTTAGTGATGAGGTGTGCCACATAGAAGGATTTCCTGACTGTTGTGGCGATGTGGTTATTGAAGGTGAGACCACTGTCCACCTGTGTCCCTAAGTCTCTTATCATACTTTTAGTGTTTAGTGTACTGCCACCTGTGTGGTAATTCATGAGTACACGTTTTTTCCCAAAGGGGATAACTATACATTTCTTGGCATTGAGCTTGAGCCCATGGCTCTGGCACCAAGCATCTGTTTTTCTAAGGCCCTTTTGTAGAATATCCACATCATTTGGGGATTTAATAATGGCTCCCAGTTTGCAGTCATCTGCAAACTTTGTTAGCCAGAGTCCCTTAGTGTCGGCCTGTACTTCAGAGAAGGAGATGCCAAACAAGAGCGGTCCCAGGACTGAACCCTGAGGTAATCCACTTGTCTGTTGTCTGGAGCTGGATTTGGAGTTGGCTACATTCACAGTCTGGGTTCTGTCAGTAAGCCAGTTGGCAACCCATCGAGTGACGTAGGGATTAATGCCCAGCTTAGTAAGTGTATCTATGATTCCAGAGTGGGGGATGGTGTCGAAGGCCTTGGCAAAGTCCAGATAGGCTGTGTGGACCACATTAACCTTGTTCACGGCTCTGGAGATGGATTTGAAGAAGTCAATCAGGTTCAGAAGACAAGATCGGCCCTTCACGAACCCAAACTGCGTGGGTTCCAGTGTTTGAAGGTTGCGAATGTCTATGTTTATAAGTTCCATAGTAATACATTCCATGGCCTTGCAGATCAGGCTTGTCAGATGGATGTGGCGGTAGTTCCCGGGATCAAAGGTGGATTCCCCTTGTGGTGTGGGATAACTATAGCTGTGCACCATTCAGTGGGCATGAAGCCTGAGGTGAGGCTATGATTAAACATGACAGTTAGTTGAGGTGCCAGTTCATTCTGTAGTTGATGTAGTACACAGCCTGGGATATCATCTGGTCCCATGGATGCTGTCTTAAACATTTCAACCACACTTTAAGCATTTTTAACTCCCTAACCCCTCAGTGAACAAATAGAATAAAAACATAACCGTGCCCTGTGGCTCACCAAAGGGATAAAGCATGGACTTCCTGGCTAAAGAATAAAAATGACATAAATCTTCAGTTATACAGACAACTCTGCAATCAAACAAAAAGAAAAATATTGCATGATAAAAAATATTACTATTCCTACAGTCAAGATAAGCACAAAGACAACCATAAGAAATTCTAGTCCTTTGTAATGCACTACTTAACCCAGGAATAAAAATAATCCCAATCCATACCCCAACATACCACCTCTTCAAACAGCCACCAAATTCAATACATACCTTATAGAGTCCATATCCAACGTGAAAGTAAACCCAACTCGTCCACTCCAACTCACTGCTTCTACTAATACCTCAATACTAATCTCTACACACCCCACATATTACACACAACCAACCCCTCACTCATAACCAAAGACCAAATCATCCCAAGCTTACTTTTTAGCCAATCCCTTTATCTCAAATAAAAAAAAATACTACTTGAAAAACTGAAAACTTGCTCAACTTCAGCAGGCAACCTCCCACCAGAATACCTAAAACTTGCTGCAGAGGCAATAGCATTCCCTGTTAGCATCTTAATTTATAGAGCCCTAGCTGAATCACGTCCCTAACTATGGAAGCGGTCACATATTATCCCTTTAAATAAGGGAGGCAACTCAACTGATATCACAAACTTTCATCCTGTTGCAGTCTTGTCCTCTCCCTTTTTAAAATGTGTGCACCTACAACTTCTCCATCATCTTACACACAATAACCTACTTTCCCACACCCAGCATGACTTTAGACCTGTACATAGTACCTTGGCAGCCTTAATATCTTTCATGGACTCTGTCAATAAAGCCCGTGATACTGGAAACTAGTATCTGCAGTATTTCTAGATTTGTCAAAAGCTTTTGACATGGTATCTCATTCCAAGCTCCTTAAAGAACTTTCCAGCTTTGGTCTATCCTCCTCCTCACTTCAGTGGTTTTCTAGCTACCTAACTGACAGGCAGCAAGCAGTAAAATTGAAGGGCTGTATCTCCCCATATCACATCACCCCCACAGATGTAACTTAGGGATCCATCCTTGGCCCATTGCTATTTAATGCCTTGATCAATAACCTACATACATCCTCCCATAAAGGCACTCTAATCCAATATGCAGTTGACTCCACCATCATCTGTGTATCAGACATATTAACTCACCTACAACACATAACAGAACAAGCTTTGTCTTCCATGGATGTATGGCTCTGCAATATTGAACTCCTACTGAACCCCCCAAAAAAACAAAGCTCCTTCTCTTTACCCACAAACCCCATAGCTCCAGCAAAACAAACTTCAAGATCTTTTCAGCCAACAATACTGAAATTGAAGGATCTATATTAAAAGATTAAAGCGGTGTTTCAGCGAACACCTCTTGGTCGACACGTAATGAGCGAATGCACTAAAGCGCGGATGCTCAAAACAGTGGTTTCTTTCCCTGGGAAAGAAACCACTAGCACAAACACACACATATACACACACACACACACACACACACACACACACACACACACACACACACACACACACACACACACACTTTAAGACATAACAATGTGGGGGGCTTCGCCCCCACCCACACCCCCCCAACTAAATATACCAACTCTGAGATCACACTACAGTGAGGAAAGGGGCAAACACATGGGCATGGCCAAGCGATTTCTTTCCCAGGGAAAGAAATCGCTGTTTTGAGCATTCGCGCTTTAGTGCATTCTTTCATTACATGTCAACAAAGAGGTGTTCACTGAAACACCTCTTTGGTCTTTTAATATAGACCCGAAATTGAATTGGTCCAGCATACAAAACTTCTAGATGCCTCAATTGATGATAATCTAAAGTTTGACCTATACATACAAAGCAGTATAAAAAAACACCAAAAATTAGGCATGCTATACAGGAATAAAAACTTACTCACTGCAGCTTCCAAAATTACCCTGGACAAAACCTACCTCTTGCCCTCACTGTTATATGGGGCCCCAGTTCTAACTAACTTAGAGACCTCCCTTAGAAAGAAAACTAGAAAGGTACTATAACAAATTTGCCAAACTTGCCATACACACAATCCCTCTAAATCATCACAGTAAAGCCCTACATTCGCTAAGATGGCTTGAGCTGCCCTCCACCTCCAATATATACAACTTACTATGGTATACAGAATCATCTACAACTCACTAGCTTGTCCTGCTCTTAGCCCATTAATCAACTTTTATATCCCAAATAAACATCTCAGATCTAAATACAGACATCTCCACACAACTTATAAACCTAACAAAACTCCAGAACTAAGCCTTTGCTTCTGCTCTGTTGCAAAACTATGGAACTCTCTTCCTTTAACTATCAAAACTGCTACTTACCTGCACTTCTTCAAAACCTCTATAAAAGAATATTTCAACAAAGCATTATTTGCTCCTGTATGAGCCCACGCTGAGGTACTGTTATACCTTTTTCTACCTCTACTCTCTGTATCCCCACTACTCTACTCTACCCTCCCTTCCTCTGCACATATTCTCCTGAGGTTACATTCCTAACTTTTCCACATCTATTCCTACTATCCCCTCTGTCACACCCTACCCTTCTCTACTCATACCATCCTACACCTTCACCAATATAATCTGTTGCCATATTTCATGAACTCTAGAATAATAATCTCTACGACAACCATCTGTTATGTAAATAATGCTGTATCTTCCTATATCAGGCTTTCCATATAATTTATGCTTGAACACTGTGACTTATGTCTGTTGAGTTTTTATTCTGACAAACTAGTGTGTAGTTTTTCAAATGTTGTGTTTGAATATTAAATTTTATTATGTCTGTTAAGTTCTCTTTCTGCCAAACTAATGTGTTGCTTTCATATTTGTGCTTGAATGTTATGAATTTATTATGTCTGTCTAGTTTTTCATTCTGTTAACCATATGTATCTGGAGCTCCACCCCCCAAAGCTTCCTCTGAAAATGGGTACCTCATGACCCAGTCAGTCTTTCCTGGTAAACAAATGTCAAATAAATAAATAAATACTTCAATTCTGAGTGTACAGTCTTTCAGATGAGAGATAAACCAACACTCCATCTGCCTAAGTTTGTAGTCACTCAGGCAGATGTAAAAGATCCCACGCCACTTACTGAAAAGAGTAAAGAAGGTTCTCTGGTATCCTAGCCAAATTTCATCTGCTTAGTATGAATACAGTATGAAAAATGAAAAAAGCATTCCTGATACCACAGACGGATTTAATAATGCACGAACTTTGCTACAGACAAAAGCTTTCACTACTAGTACTTCCTCAAGTGTAACTTTCTGTTACATGCAGTTAGTTTTTATGTACAAATTGTAATTAGCAGTATTTAAAAATACAGTTGTTTATAATACAAAGTGTGACAACACACCAATGGACCAGTAATCAAGGAACCTCAATCCTCACCACTGGCAACAGTGGGGAATGTTCACTGGGAGCATGACAGGTGCACACACAGTATTTCCAGATGCAGCAATCTGCATCAAGTGCAATTTCCCTTAAGAGCACACAGAGACCACAGTCAGTCCAGGGCTGGTTTATCACTCTTCCTCCAGATCCAAAGTAAGACTCCCCACTGGCACAGCTATACTGTAAAGTTGAGATATCAGCTGAGTGACCAAGCAAAGACCCCCAGCACCCTCTGTCCAACTAGTGCTTTGTATCCCTGCCCAAGTAGCTGACACACACACATTTTGAGAGTTGATTTACACACACACACATGTGCGGGAAAGGCTGGCACAGATTTACTAGCTATGCCCCCTTCTGCCCAGACTGTAAGGTAGTTATTACTGCCAACAGTCACTCCTTATCTGCTACTTTAAGGCCCTTAACAAAGGGTGTCCAATCTTACTGTGTAATATTAATATTAACACAAATGGTAGTTTGACCAAGAGCAAGGCTATTAGCAGTAGCCGACACAGTGTCACCAAATAAACATGCAAGTACTCTCAAAACTTAAATATCTCTACACAGATCAGCCACAATGAAAGGTTTAAATATATTTAATAATAAATAATAAAAGAACAAAACAATACTAAATATATATTCACAGTGACATCAGAGTTCAAAACCACAGGAAATATTTAAAACAACATTGCAGGACAGTCTCAAATAAATAAAGGAAAATATCTAAATTAAACTTCACTATATTCATGACTGAATCTAAAAGAATTATACTATAATCTAAGAAATTACTAATAGATTAAGGCAGATGTGGTGAATAGATCTACTAGTTGTTGTCAGGTCCAAGACAGAATGCAGAATGCTCTATCTCACTAAGAGACTTTTCAAATTAATATCTGAAATATTACTGTTGGGATAGCTTGCATAATTATATTATTTTTTGTCATCTGACTCCTAGTTCGAAGGCCAAACAACCATTGATGAAGCTGGTGGTATTTAGCGTCTACCAGACAAGGGCTTCTCCTCAGATCTCTGGCAGATACTGGAAGTTACAAAACAATTGGATTCCTTCATGCTTTCAAGAATAGTAATTAGTTCACACAAAAGACCATACCGAATGTTTCCTAGTACAGACATTGTGTCTCTTGCTGCATTGAAAATGGAAAGATACCATCTTTTATGGCCTAGCCATGAAGTAATTTCATTTCAGTTATTTTTCTGAAGTTTGCTGGACTAAAATTAACCTCCTGTATTCCAGTTTCCACTGTTAAAGTGTATACATTTAAACAGTTACTATAGTGCATATACATTTCTGTTCTCTTCCAGTGGTGCACACTGTGGATCAATTTTAAACACAAACATTTTACAAATACCTTTTCAGTAGACGCACATCTGTACAAGTAGTTTGATATATACATTGCATACAGTTCTAATATATTTGTATTGTATATATATTTTTTTCTTTTTCATATTTGTAACACAAGCATCTTATATAAATCATTTTGATATTCACCAATGACGTATAATTATTTATAAAATTCCAGGTAACTGGGCTGGCAGTATCTCCTTTTGTCACACCCCCCTTCAAAGACTCAAGCTAGTTACTTGAGAGGAATGAGCCTATCTGGGAATACATTACCCCATTCCCTGTTTTGAGATCCCAGCTGCCTTTGCATTCCTGACCCCATTACAGTGTTGCACTGTCATATCATAAGCCTGCAACCCTAGGCTCCACCATAGTAACTTGGGATTTTACTGGCTGGCTCCCTATAGCCATAGATCTCCCTCAGACTCATCCTGTCTTCCACTGCAAATACTTAGCACAAAGGCCTCCCTGTCTTGGTAAGGATTCATCATGTTTACATGGTACAGTTTGTGCCCCCGCTACCTGCCTAGCAGTTGTACCATGTAGTTAACATCACTGACCTTCATTACCACTTTGAAGTGTCCCTCACAAGCTGCCTGCAGCTTGTTGTGTCTGACAGGAATGAGAACCATAACCTGCTTCCCCACAGCATACTCTCTAGCTCGAGCATTCCTGTCATACCAGACCTTTGTCTGCTGTTGGGGTTCTGCCAGTTTCTCCTGGGCCAAACCCGTGAGTTCCCTGAGCCTTGTCCTGAGGTTTAGGACATATGCCACAACAGACTCCTTGTGGCATTCACACTCATCCTCCCACTCATCATGAATCAGATCTAGAGGTCACCTCACCCTATACCCATACAACAACTCAAAGGGTGAAATACCTGTGGATTCCTGGAGCACCTCTATAAGCAAACAGATGGGACAAATATTTGCTCCACTCCCTCTTAAACTGTTCTGCAAATGCCCATAGCATGGGCTTTAGTGTAGTTTAACCCCTCCACAAGACCATTAGTCAGGGTATGGTAAGGTGTTATCTTTAGGTGCTTCACCCCACAGCACTCCAACAGACAAGCCGGCAGGTCTGACATGAAATTGGAACCTCTGTCAATCAGTATTTCTTTTGGGAAACCCACTCTGCTGAAAATCTCTAACAAAGCATTTGCCACCTTTTCTGCCTCAATGGAGGACAGAGCCACCGCCTCAGGGTATCTGGTAGCATAATCTACTACCACTATGATATAGTTATTCCCTGTGGAACTTGGGGTACTCAGATGCCCCACAATATCCATAGCTATCCTCTGAAATGACTCCTCAATCACAAGCAAAGGCATCAAAGGAGCCTTGACCTTCTGTCCTGCCTTGCCTACTTTTTGGCACTGCTGACAGCTCCTGCAGTACCCTGTTACATCCCTGGAAATCACAGGCCAATAAAAGTTCTGCATAATATGCCTCTTGGTATGCTTTATGCCCATATGACCCACGAAGAGAATGCCATGGGCTATGGCTAGAAGTGCCAGAAGGTAGTCTCTGGGTACTACCAACTGCTGTATTACCTACCCCTCTAGCCCTCCATCAGGAGTCCACTCTCTATGGAGTAACCCTATGTCCCAGTATACAGATTACCCCTTTCCTTGAGAGTCAGGACTCCCTGACTACCTCCCTCAAGCCTTGTAATGTATGGCCTGAGCCTGTCTCAACTCTCTCTTTGTAACCTATCTCAGCTCCCCTTCCACAGGAAGTCTGATATGCTCTGACGGTGGTGCCTCACTGCCCACCTGGGTACTACTACTCACCTCTGCCCTTGCAGTCACTCTGTCCAAGAGAACATCAGTACCCACCAGCAGCTGTGGCTCACCTTCATTCTCACTGCTGCAGGTTAACTCCTTCCCTGAATTAGCCATGTCACTAGTCTTGGCTTCAAGTGTGCAGTTTATTTGGGTCCCCTCCAGGCAATGAGACCCACATGCCTGTCTCCAATCCTGACTGCATGTAACTGCATGCATAGAAGCTGCTGCATTATCAAAATCATTCCCTATCAGGTCATTTGCAGGGATATCCTCAAACACACTTACTAGCTGCTTCCTTTTCTACCCTCCCAGTCAAATGAACCCTAGCCAAAGGTATTTGGAATGGGGTCCCTCCTAAAGCTCTGACTAGAGTAGACTGCCCAAGCAAGTAGTACTCCTCTTTAACCATTGCAGGCTCCACAATGGTTAGGTCAGAGGCTGTCTCTCTCTTAGCAGTGGCCTATTTCCCATCTACTAAGATAGGATATCATGTCTTGTGGTAGTTTGGTACCCTTGTTGTCTCCAGACAACTTACTGCTGGCATTCTGTCAATCCCACTCCCCTACCTTTTGCTCCTTCCCTTTCCTCCATGACCATCTATATGCTACATGGTTCCACTAGTTACATTTAAAACATTTAACCCTTGATTCTGGCCATGTACTTGAACTAGTGGCTTCCCCTGTTGCTGGCGGACTCTGTTGGGGTGGTTTAGGCTGCCCCAATGGGTTCCCCTAAACCCATGTGCAGCACTTAGTAATCGTTTCCTGTGCAGTAATTCCCTACTTGCTAGGTATAGGTCTCCTTTTCCTCAACTCGCCTGCAGTATTTCATCTCTGATCTGCCAACCAGATTCTCATGTCCTCAGGCAAAGTGTTAAGGGTTTGTTCCCTCACCAAAAGTTCTGATGGCCCTTTAAAAGTGGTGACCTGACACCCACACACCCATCTGTGAAACTAAGTGCTTAGTTCAGCAATATACTCACACACTTTCATCTGCCTTACGTCTATGCTCACAAAACTTTTTTCTATAAGCTACAGGTGTTAACTTAAAACATTCCAATAAACAATTTTTAACTGCATTATAGTTTAAAAAATCAGTATCAGACAATTTAGAAACAGCAGTTACAGCTTTACCATGGAGTAAGAGAGTCAGGAACTGTACCCAGAGCCCATGGTCAACATTATACTGTTTACATACCCTTTGAAACATGAATAAAACTATTAAAATTATCACCCTATGTAAATTGTGGAAGAAGTTTACTGACCTTTATTACTTCTGGAGTTCCCTTACCCGTTACCTTCATGACCCTGGCGAAGAGTCAGAATTTCCTTGACTTTTCTTGTTGCCTCTGCCTCTCATTTTCTTTGGCTTCCAGATGTCTGTCTCTTAGCTGATTCTAATTCCATTTTTTTCTGTTTCTCCTTTTCTTCAGCATCCAAACACCACAGTTTCTCATTTTCTTTGACCTCTAAATGCTGAAGTTTCACATTTTCTTCAGCCTCTAAATGCCACAGTCTCTCTCCTGATTCTATTTCCAAATGTTTGCCCTCCAGTTAAAGTCTCTTTAACTCCAGGTGGATTTTTAAGTCCTCTGAAGCTGAACTGTCCATTTTCTGAGAGCTGTACATCCCCAAGGCAAGTCTGTCTGTTTTCCTGGTTGCTAGTCTGTAATGCTGCTGTGGTTAAGCCTGCAATTATTTTTGCTTTAGTCAGGTTGGCATGCACTGGTCCTTTGCTTGGCACATCTCAGCCAACTGGCTCCTCGTGAGCTTGCCATAATCCTCTGTTGACATCCTTGCCTGCTCTCCCTGACTAACCAAACTAACAAAAAAATAAAAAATAAAACTATTGTGATATGAAACTCTGAATGTCTACCATGTGGCTCCTTGAGAGTACAAACACCTTCTTTAGTGACCCCTGTTTACAGGCTATAGGAGTTCAATATTTACACCACTTAATCTCATTATGTGCTGCTGTGATCCCACCACTGCCAACCAAATGTGATGTGGCTATCCCACCACTGCCAACCAAATGTGGTGACCCACCACTGGACCAGTAATCAAAGAGCCTCAGTTCTCACCACTGGCAACAGTGGGGGAAGTTTACTGGGAGGATGACAGGTACACACACAGTATTTCTAGATGCAGCTCTCTGTATCAAGTGCAATTTCCCTTATGAGAACACAGAGACCACAGTCAGTCCGGGACTGTTTTCTCACTCTTCATCCAGATTCCCAGTAAGACTCCCCACTGGCTCAGCTATAGAGTTGAGATCTCAGCTGAGTGACCAAGTCAAGAGACCCCCAGTACCCTCTCTGTCCAGCTAATGCTTTGTGTCCCTGACCAAATAGCTGACATGCACAAACAGGTTTGATTTACAGACACACACACACACACACACACACACACACACACACACACACACACACACACACACACACCTGAGAAAGACTGCAACATGTTTACTAGCTATGCCTCCTTCTGCCCACACTATAAGGTAATTAATACTGCCACCAGTCGCTCCTTATCAGCTACTTTAAGGCAGTTAACAAGGTGTGTCCAATCTCACTGTGTAATATTAATATTAAGACAAATGTTAGTTTGACCAAGAGCAAGGTTATTAGGAGCAGCCCATACAGTGTCACTAAATAAACATGCAGGTACTCTCAAAACATAAATATATCTACACAAATCAGCCACAATGAAAGGTTTAAATATATTTAATAATAAATAATAATAGAACAAGACACTACTAAATATATATTCACAGTGACATCATAGTCCAAATCACAGGAAATATTAAAAACAACATTGCAGGACGGTCTCAAATAAATAAAGTAACATATCTAAACTTAGCTTCACTATATTCCTGACTGAATCTAAGAGAATTATACTATAATCTAAGAACTTACTAATAGAGCAAGGCAGATGTGGTTAATGGATCTTCTAGTTGTTGTCAGGTTCAAGACAGAATGCAGAATGTGCTGTCTCACTAAGAGACTTCTCAAATTAATATCTAAAAATATTACTGCTGGAAAAACTTGTAGAATGACATTATTTCTTGTCATATGACTCCTAGTTCCCAGGCCAAACAACCATTGATGAAGCTGGCATCCACCTGTAAAAATATAAAGACAAGGGTTTCTGCTCAGATCTCTGGCAGATGCTGGAAGTTGTAAAGCAATTGCATTCCTTTATGCTTTCAAGACTAGTAATTACTTCATCCTAAAGACAATACAGAAAGTTTTCTAGTACAGACATTGTGTCTGTTGCTGCATTGAAAACTGAAAGATATTGGGCCAGATTCAGGAAGGCTTACACGGAGTTCAAGAGTAGTGTAAGCCTCCGTGTAAGCCTCCCGATTCAGGACCAGCCCAAACCTCCGTGTAAGAGACAGCTAACACGTCTCTTACACGGACTGGGTGTGGAAATGCTCAATACCTCATTTGCAGCTCAAAGATATGCAAATGAGGTATTTGAGCGATCCACGAAGCTGAAACCAGTCCGTGTAACTGACGTGTTAGCTGCAGAAATGTACTCAGCTGACAACTGAGTACATTTCTGCAAAATCAAAAACGGAGCTATGTCAGCTCCAAATAAAGGGTGCATATGTTACATTAAGCATGCCAATGGCCAAATATGTGGCCATTGGCATGAAAAAGTGTTGCAAACATATTTTAAACTTTTTTTTTCGTGGGATTATGATGTTTAACTGCAGCGCACACCCGCGCAAACGGGGTGCGCTACCTAAAACTGAAAACCGAAGCTTATAAGCCCACAATTGTGGGATTTATGTATTACATGGAATGTCAATGGAGGGACTTACAGACCAAAAACAATATGGCCTCCGTTTAGTGGTTGTCAAGGGGGGGAAGCTCCGTGTAAGACATGTAACTAAGCATTACTAGGCAATCCTATATAAATGAGGGTTACAATACTGAATCACACTGCCACATAGGTAATGAGCACTTTCTGAGTAGTGTAAGAGTTAGAGAAGGGGGAGGAACAGAGTAAGAGGTAGGTGACATCACGGGGGGGAAGGATAGACACAAATGTACCAGATTGGAGGGCAATGTAAGGTGACAGATGACAGACAGACATCAGGGAGGGAGGTGTGTCCCAACAGAACACTAGGAAAGTCAAGAAACTGAGGGTATACGCTATCCCTACACTCAAAGTTTCTTGATATATGTACATGCGTGCGTGTGCACGCGTTTAAGGCAGGTTCGACATGTGGGAGCATGTTGCAAACTGTTTACAATGGTTTGCACTGGCGCGCATTTTAACATGAATCAGCCAAGTTCACACCGTGTAAGGATGTGTGCGCGTGTGTAACACCGCGTAGGGATGTGTGCGCGTGTTTAAGCCACTGTGAGCATGCTTAAGCTGGTGTGCACATTGTTCCCCCTGAGGAAACAGAGAGGAAAAAGGAAACAACCAGATTACTAGGAAACTGTCAGGGAATATGGCTGGAGTTAATTGGTGATAACAATTGGAAGCAGGCAATTACACAGGCAGACTAGAAGCCCAACCCAGCACTTAAAACACTGCAAAGAGCAGTGCAGGCTGTTTCTCACAAAAGATACTGCAAGAAAGTAAGCTATCAGAATTGAAAGCTGAAAAAAGCTGAATTCAGAGCAGAAATGCTAGAGGCTGCCATAGCTGTTATAATCAGGCATAGGCGAATTGCTGAGGGTGGTGACAATGCAGATGCTGACAGACAATCCAGAGTGAGGAGAAGGAGAAGAGTATACAGGCCCAGGGTCACCTGCCATGGGTTACATGAGCTGGAGATAGTAGAGCGCTACAGAGTGGACAGAGACCTTCTGCAGCAGATTGTTGAGCTGTGCAGGCCACATCTCACACACAGAACCAACAGAGGGGAACCCATCCCAGTGGAAACCAAGGTATGTGTTGGCCTAAGAATACTAGCAACAGGTACCTTCCAGAGATCAACTGGTGATATGATGGGGATATCACAGGCATCAGCCTCCAGGGTACTACACCAGTTCCTGGATGCTATGTCAGCACATGCCAGTGATCATATATATATGTCCCTAATGACCGTGAGGTTGTGGCCAGCAATATGCGTCTCTTCCAGCAAATAGCGGGATACCCTGAGGTGCTGGGTGCAATAGACTGCACGCACATATGCATCAAAGCACCAGATGGTGAGCGGGGTAGAGCCTACATTAACCGCAAGGGATACCCCTCTATCAACTGCCAGGTCATGTGTGATGCCCAGGGCATAATAATGAATGTGTGTGCTGGCTGCCCAGGGAGCTACCACGATTCCTACATCTGGCATCTGACACAGCTGTACCAATCATTTGCCAGTGGGGACTTCCCACACGGACACCTAGTGGGGGATGCAGGTTATGCACTTGAGCCGTGGCTGATGACACCCATCAGAAATGCACACACACCTGAACAGGAACGCCATAATGAGGCACACGCACAAACACGTAATGTCATAGAGCGTGTGTTTGCTCAAGTCACGGTTCCGGTGTCTGGACACATCTGGTGGAGCCTTGCAGTACACACCAACTACATGTACCCAAATAATCATGATATGTGCTATGCTACATAATATGATCCTGCGGAAACAGCTGCAGCAGGACCAGCACAGGGCTGGGCCAAACATCCCCCCACCATTGCCAAGGCCACCACAGGCAGAGGGTGACTCGGAGGAGGAACAACCTGACCTTGTCCCAGTAGGCAGAAGGAGGCATGCCCAGTATGCCCTGGCCTTGGCAAAGAGGCAACGCATAACACATACACTTGGTCAGTAGGAACACTGGGACTGATACCCGCTCTGACTCACTCATATAGTAACAGGGATGCCTAACATGACACAACCTGCTTCCAAACATGTACAGGGAGTGTAGTATGTGCATCTGACAGAGGCAGCCCTGCAGCACCACCTGAGGCATGAATGCCATGTGTTAAGTAATGTAATACCATGTACCATATGCACACCTGAGGACCCAACTAACATCCACCCTCACCAATCATAAACCACAAAAACAGAAACCTACCTCATAGGTACCACAAGGGATAGGAACCTAGATGTAATGCTACCCAATGCCAGAAGTATAAACAGCAAGATGCGTGCAGTGTAAACGACACAGTATAGAGAATGTAGATATCAGTGCTGTAATAGAAAACAGGGTCAAAGCCCACATCAGCACCCTGACACTACCAGGTCACACCTCATACAGTGATGTACATGTGCAAAAACATGGAACAAGCTACAAAATGAGGGTGACTAGCAATAAATGGCATGGATAACCACACACCCATGTCGGTACCACAACAAGAAGCAACATGGATTAGCCATGGTCAAATACCAATGGCTAAAACTGACTACTACTATATAGCTTGCTGCAGACCACTGTCCTAATAGCAGGAACTGCCCCAGGCCTATGTTCATAGGTTCATAGGTTCATACTAAGCTATCTGCCCTAGGGCATTTATAAGCCTAGCCCAGAGTTTCATGGCTTCTGCCACCCCTTCAGTTTGACGGATAATATGCCCATTATTTTGCTGTGCCTCTCAAGCAGTGACACTGAGGTTATCCCTGGGGTATACCTGCAATCTCCCATCCATTGGTCAAGATCTCACTTGAACAAAGCCAGTGAGGTGCTCAGCCTCACATGTACCAGGATGTCGTTCCACAGCATAGGGACTCTCTGGGTGATGAATCTGTCCCTACAGCATGTCCTATTAATATCCGTGTTGAGGTTTAAGTCTCCTGCCCTTGTAGTTCTGATGGATGTAGAGGTTTTGAGGTGAAGCATGTTCATTAATTCCGGGTTGGACATGGCCTTGTATGTCAGGCACAGGTCACCTCCGAGCAGACGGTAAGCGACTGAATAGAGCTGGAGTTTCTTCAGTTGGGCAGCATAAGACATATGTTTGAGACCCTTTATCCTCCTGGTGAGGAATTCATGTGCCTATCCAATTGCTGCAGGTGTCGGGTCAGATACATTCTGAATGGGGCATTGTACTCAATCATTGGTCTGATGAGTGATGAGTACAGGGGAACAATGACCTCCCTTGATCTAGATGTGAATCCCTGCATGATGAGGTGGGCAATGTAGAAGGTCTTCCTAACTACTCTGGCAACATGAGTGTCAAACGAAAGATTACTGTCAACCCGGGTGCCCAGGTCCCTGATAACCTCTTCTGTGCTTAGAGGATTGCCACCTCGATGGGAACTAGGGGTAACCTTGTTGTTCCCGAAGGGTATGACTATGCATTGTTTAGTGTTTAACGTAAGGCCATGGCTCTGGCACCAGTCATCCATGTCTATGAGACCCTTCTGAAGGATGTCTGTGTCAGATGGGTTTCCAACTATGGTTCCCAGTTTGCAGTCATCTTCAAACTTTGTCAGCCATAACCCTCCTGTGTTTGCTTGTACTACTGAAAAGTAGATGCTGAACAAAAGTGGGCCCAGGACTGAGCCCTGTGGGACACCACTTGTGACAGTTTTGGAGTGTGACATGGCACCAGCAACTTTGACCCTGTGTGTTCTGTCACTTAGCCAGTTTGCAACCCATCTTGTGATGTATGGGTTCACATTTAAGCTGGTGACTTTATCAATGATACCCGAGTGGGTATTGTGTCTAAAACCTTTGCCAGGTCAAGGTAGGCTGTGTGGACTGCCTTGCCCTCGTCAATGGCCTTGGTGACTGTCTTGAAAAAGTCAACCAAGTTTAAAAGGCATGATCTGCCCTTGACAAAGCCAAACTGGGTTGGATCCAACGTCTGCAAGTCCCCTATGTCTTCATCTATGATTTCCATTATGATCCTCTCCATAGCTTAGCAGACCAGGCTTGTCAAGCTGATGGGATGGTAGTTTCCGGGGTTGGTGGAGGCACCTCCTTTGTGAAGTGGGTCCACCATTGCTGTATGTCACTCCTTGGGCACATATCCTGAGGTGAGGCTAAGATTAAACAGCTGCCCTAACTGCGGGTTTAATTCCTCATTGAGTTCATGGAGCACACAACTGGGGACACCATCTGGTCCCATGGATGCAGTGTTTTCCACCTTGGATAGAGCAGTTCTCACCTGAGAATTTGAGATGTTTGGGGGGCTACAATCCTCTGGTATAGATATCCCTCCAGTTGGGGGGGAGGGGGGAGAAATCTGCACTGAACCTGTCAGCCAGTATGTTGGCAATGTCTGTAGGTTCAGTGATATTTACATCATTTTGAACTAATTCTGAACATATCTGGGAGTTTCATCCCAGGTGTCTAACATAGGTAAAAAAGGCCTCATGATTGTCCCTTGAGTCCTTAGCGGGTTTACTCTCAAAATTCGCCTTGGATGATTTTATGGGGGAACTCACTGTTTTACTCATAATGAGCAGGGGTGTCTTCCTTTCTACGGATTTCGCTCTATCTTGTAGTAGCTCCTTCCTTTTGTTGTAGAGCTTGTTTATGGTTGGGGTACACCAGACTGGACGCTTGCCTGTGGTACAAAGAGTCTTTGTTTTGTTTGAGATTGCCTGATCCATGCAGTCCTGGAGGTGCTGGTAGAAGGCATTTGTAAGTGATACAGTGGCTTGGGTAATGGTGTCCGCTGGCTTGGGTGCCTTGAAAGAGACCACACCAGTCTTTAGAAGTGTGAAGTCGGCTTTTGAGAAGTTCTTCACTGTTGTCTTTTCTATCTGGAGTGGGGGTGGGATGTGGACTTCCACTGAGATTAGTTCATGATCTGATCTCACCAATGATGGGTATACATCTGGTGTTGAACATTGTGACCCCATGTTTGTTATGATGAGTTCTAGTATGTTGTCTCCTCTTGTGGGATGGTGACTAGTTGTTCCATGGCATTTGAGTGTACGAACTCTATGAACCTTTGGGCTAGAGTGTTGGGGCTTGAGTAGTGATCCCAGTCTATATTTGGATAGTTGGAATCACCCAGTATGATGGTGTTTGGAGATACATTTATCCCCTCCAGTGCTTTCAGGAAAGCTGTGTGAGGTACCTGAGTTTGAGAGGGTGGCCTGTAACATGCTACAAACTGCAGAGCAGTCTT
The DNA here is from genome assembly GCF_019279795.1 of Protopterus annectens. Classification (NCBI taxonomy): domain Eukaryota; kingdom Metazoa; phylum Chordata; order Ceratodontiformes; family Protopteridae; genus Protopterus; species Protopterus annectens. Next base: position 1,958,864,192 of record NC_056726.1, read on the forward strand.
GCCTACGGTTAATTGCACCTGGATGGTCTCCGATGCATCGTGTGTTGCCACCAACCTTGAGGTGAGGGTATCCTTGATGAATATGGACACCCACCCTCCTTTCTTGGTGTTGTCCGGATTTTGGGGCCGGAACGCATGATATGAGGTAACACCCGATAGTTCCGGGGTTCTGTCAGAAGCCGTGAACCAGGCTTCAGTCACAGCACAGACATCAATGTTCTCCATACTGAGAAGGGCATCGAGTGTGTGCAGCTTGAGGTTGAGACTTCTGGCATTGAGCAGCATTACCCTTAGTGTTTTTCCTTTTCTGTGTTCTAGGTGGTAGGTGTAGAATCTGATTCTTGCATAAAAAGGCACAATGGGGTGGCAAGAGCTTCAGCCAAATTCCGGAAGCCCAGGGTGACAGGTGCAAGCCGTCCCTTGCAAATCAGCGTGGCCTGTCCAGCATGTCATCCCAGGCAGACAGACATTGGACCCCCCTTTGAATGACACCATAGTTTAAGCCAATTATTACAGCTGATCATCTTGTCTCTGTTTATGTGGCGTCATACTTGGTGAAGGTAGGATACTGCTCAAGGTCGGGGTCATACCTGCCTGGCCTACTTAATCAGAGAGATCCTCTATGTCTCTTTTCATGTAGTCCAGGGAGGTACATCTCAGGTCGTTCACACCAGCATGGATAATGACTGAGTCAGACTTGTACTTGCAGTTGAGTGACCTGAGTGCTTGCATTATGTGGTGGATTCCAGTGCCCGAGCAGGCATCTTACTGTGACCTCCTCCACTGATCTGGTGAGCTGGACGTCAGTGTGTCTAACTATGGAGTCACCTGTGACAAGTGTGTCTGGCATTGTGTTTGGCCTTAAGGGCTGTGACTGTTTGGCATACTGACTCTGTGGTCTATGTGTTGCATGTGCTGTGCCCTGTGGAGGCAGTTGTGTGGGTGTCTGTTGTGGTGGCCTCTGCTGTTTTGGTAGAATTCTGATCAGAGCCTCCGAGTATGTCTTTGTGTGTCTATGTGTATGATATGAAGTTGTGATAGTGCTATGTGAGACTGGGTTTGTGGTGTATGTGGTTACCTTCACCTTCTCTCTGGTCTTGCTAGTCCTATGTTGAGAGAGCTCAGCCTCAACTTTGGCTATATAGTTGCATCTCTCGCACGTATTTGTGTTGTATGGGAGAAGGAGAGGGTTGTCAGTGTACACGAGGCAATTGTAACATTGCCTCAATATTCCCAGGTTCACCAGCTGAGCAGGAGAGGACACTAGCAACTGATCCCTAGACATGCTAGAAGGAATAGACAAAACAATGTTGGAATACAGGGAGATATCAAGCCCCCCAAACCACATTATAGTGCTTGACTGACAATACCTACACATACACCATAGTTTCATAGTTTACTACTAGGCTATCTGCCCTAGTGCATGTATAAGCCTAGCCATAGTGATGTGGCTATTGCCACCCCTTATAGTGGTAATAAGTGTACAGAATAGATTCTGAATATTGTGCCTCTGACTTAGTAGTGACACATTATGACCCCCTTACGTAATTGAATAACTTGACTGTGCCTCTGTCTAGTCTGTGCCTCTGTCTCACATGCAGTTGTCCAGATGTCTCTTGAAGAGAGTCAGTGAGGGACTCTGTCTAACATGAACTGGGATACTCTGCTAGAGTGTGAGATGCCTCTGAGTTATGACTCTGTCCCTCCAGCATGTCCTATACATGTATGTGCTGAGGTTCAAATCTTTAGCTCTCATGGTTCTGGTGGATTTGGATTGCTTGCAGTGGAGCATGTCCACCAAATCCTGATTGGACATGGTCTTGTATGTCAGGCATAGGTCACCTGTAAGTATGCGGTATGACACTGAATAAAGCTGGATTTCCTTTATTCTGGAAGAATATGACATGTGTTGTAGACTCCTGATCTTCATGGTAAGGTACTTTTGGGGTCTCTCCAGCTGTTGCAAGTGCTGGGTGAGGTACATACCAAATGGGGCTTTGTATTCAATCATGGGCCTGATAAGGGAGAAGTATAGTGGTACAATGACCTCCTTTGATCTAGATGGAAAACCCTCCATGATAAGGTGGGCAAGATAGAAAGTCTTTCTAACCACTTCGACAACATGGGTGTCAAACGAGATGTCACTATCTACATGTGTCCCCAGGTGTCTGATTTGTTTTCTGTGCTCAGTGGGTTGCTGTCTATGTATTGATCTGTGGGTACTTTGTTCCTCCCAAAGGGGATGACTACACATCAGTTGCATTCAGTTTCAGGCCATGAGTCCGGCACCAGCTATCTGTCTTTGTGACGGCATTCTGTAGGATGTGTGTGCCGATGTATTCACTATGGTGCA
>NC_056726.1:1958887407-1958987407 GCF_019279795.1 Protopterus annectens
GATTTCATATTTCAATTCACACAAATCTGTGCAAGCAGTTTGATATACATGACATACAGTTCTAATACATTTGTAACACAAGCATCTTATATAAATCATTTTGATATTCACCAGTGACATATAATTATTTAAAAAATTCCAGCTAGCTGGGCTGGTAGTATCTCCTTTCGTCACACAAAGCATATTTAAAAATTAACACATCAAATTACAATCTTTAAAACCATTTTTAAAGGCTCTATAAAAGACAAATATCATCTAAAGGGGTTTGAATTAAATATACATTTTAAAGAGACAGATACATTTAAACCAGAAACAAAATTCTGCTCTCAGTATCTGAATCCATTTATATTTAGTGCTTTCCATCTTGCTTATAATATCCCCACATCTATAATGATCAATATTAATGACTTTAATAACACTAAAACTAAAGTTGTACTTCACCCTCCTTTTGAATATGCTTAAAAATGGCATTTGTTTCAGTCTTCCTCCTTATATCTGCTAGATGGCTACATATCATTTCTGTAAGCTTACTATTGGTTTTAAATATGTAAAAACACAGACATGAAATGCAAGTCACTAAATATATCACATTAGCTGTATTACAGTTGGCATTACAATTAAAGTGTATACCTTACCATTCTACCTCAACTCCAACCTTAGATTGAACAACAAAATGATCAACCTGAATAAATACCCTCTTATCAGAGAGTTAACTATAGCAGATCTCTTTCCTCTCAGAAATAATTCATTATTCAAAATAAGACTACACATGTCTCTATCCAAAAGTTATACAATCATCTTGAGAAAAATCCTTGAACTTTGTTGTAATATCTTGGAAGATACATCTCTAAATCTAAATGATATTAAAGCCTGCAAATCCATATGGAACCTCCTCTTACTTAAGAAGAAAATGATTTCTAATTCATACAAACTTATTCTTTCTATCCAACCCCAAAATGATCAAATGTGTCAAACTACTGGAAAGACCATGATCCCTCCATTACCTCTAACCAAATCTCCCAAACTATTCAACACTCCTTGAAACTTAATCCCCTTAAAATCTTAACTATACCCAACTTGTGATCTTAAACAATGCATACCTCACCCCTGCCATACTTTCTAAAATCTATCCCTCCTCATCTCCCCTCTGTCCCATTTGTACCAATCACAACGCTGACCTGCTCCATATTTTTTGGAGATGCAAATGCTCTTATAGACTCTGATGCTCCCTTAGGGTACAATTGGAAAAAAAAGGATATGAAAAAATGACTTTGTCCTGGAAATTTGCAATATTACATATCCCTCTGCAGGATTATCCAAACCTCAGACTCGTATTTTAATAACATTCGTTTCCCTTGTCAAATGTTATATCACCCTTACCTGGAAGGAAAGATCTCTACTCACTTGGGAAGGATTTAAACAGCTTGCTACCAAACACTTACTTGCCCACAAATAGAAATACACCCAAAGACTTAGTACACACTTTACTGAATATTGGGATACTTTATTTAATATCCTTCTAGCTTAACCTATTTTAACTTATCTATTTTGTTGGACGTAAGGCGTATCTGTAAATAGTTATTTGTTGTATACAAGTCTATATTTCCTACAGGCTTTTGTGGAGAGATTTATGCCTGGCATACAGGGCATTGTCAGACCCCACATTGATGGTCCTCCTGCATATCCATAAAACAACAATACCAGAATTACCCAATATCCTTCTATTCTCATGTTGCAGTGTTCATGCTGTGTGATTCTCCACCTAGGGGGGCCCAAGTATTGGCTCCAGTGCAGGGGCTTTTTGAGGAGAGATCTATGCCTGGCATATAGGGCATTGTCATACCCCACTTTGATGTACATCCTGCATATCCACAAAACAAACAGCACCAGAATTACCCAATGTCCTTCTATTCTCATGTTGTAGTGTTCATGCTGTGGGATTCTTCACCTCGGGTGGCCTGAGCGTGGGCTCCTGTGCAGGGGCTTTCTGTATGGTTGCTGTGGGTGTGTGGGACATTACGCGTGGGGCCTTGAACCAGGGGCCTTGGGTGTGGTATCTGCATGCACAGACCTCAGAACGTTTCTACTGCAGTCAAACATCAGATCGATCGCTCACTCCTCTTAATCAAGACATCTAAAGCTTAGTACCCCGTTGGGGATTTCTTACTTATTTTGTTGCTTGAAGCTTGGTTAGCTGCCTTTACTTTAGCAGATGGCAACTAAGAAAGGTAAATGTCAATGCGGACATCAAATTCTGCATAAAGACACCCACGACCATTGCATTTTCTGTCATGTCTGCGAACATGACCATACTTCCTGCGCCATTTGCCAATCTTTCATCCCTAAAACCCTTAGAAGTCACTTGGTTGCCCTTAACCTGTACTTAGAAAATCAACTACTTAAAAAACTAGCCCTTAGGATGGATCTGGAATCGGCTGATCTGATAGAACCTCCAAAGCAAAAGGCCAAATTTTCACGGCCTATCACTACTACCTCTCGGATGCCCTGCCAACCATTGATATTGGGGTTGAGGGATGCCCGCTAGAGGCATCCACTACTGCGACCTCCCTTGAAATAGCTGTACTCGAAGCATCGGCTGGCACATCCACGAAGATATCTCAAACACCGGTTTCTCCCAATGTCGATGGGGAACCGGGTTCTACCAGATGCCCTTCAGGATCTCATGAGCTTGAGGCTCCTTCAGCAGCTAAGACCCTTGAACCTAGGCCTACCCTGTCTAGCAGAACAAGAGGAGAACCTCAAACATCTCCAGTTCTCCATGTCCCTGCTTCAGGGACTAGGTTTTCACTCTGAACCTCCCCATATCATAGACAACACCACAGTCATGTGGTACATCAACAAATGGAGGAACCAGGTTCTACATCCAGTGCAGGCTGGCAATGCAAATTTGGGAATTAGCTTCACAGAACAACGTATCCCTACAGGCAACATACATCCCTTCCCAGGACAACCAGCAGGCAGATGTCCTAAGCAGGTCATTCTCCCTACATCACGAGTGGATGTTATACAGGGAAGTTTTCCTAGACATTGTCCACTGATGGGGTACTCCTCAAGTAGATCTGTTTGCCTCCTCCCTGAACAGACAACTGACAAAATTCTGTACCAAACACCACTCTCCACTAGCTTGGAGAATAGATGCCTTCACCATCTAATGGAATGGATGGTTTCTATATGCCTTTTCACCCTTCCCTTTCATTCAGAAAGTCCTCCTGAAGGTCAGGAGAGATATGCCAAAAATCTTGCTGGTGACTTCTTACTGGCTCAGGCAGCACTGGTTCCCCCTTCTACAGTCACTTACCAAGGGCAATCACCACAAGTTACCTCACAAGATGGACCTACTCACACAACAGAAGGGAACTCTCATCCATCCCCACCTAGAGATGCTGAACTTAACTCTCTGGGTGATAAACTTCTAGTACCCTTCAGACACCCCTACACAGAGGACATGCTATCTATCCTACAGGAGGCCAGGAAACCTAATACAAGGAGATCATATATTTCTAAATGGCAGAGATTCTCCATATGGTGTCTCCAAAGACATAAGGACCCCCTTCTAGTGGGTGTCCCTTTAGTCTTAGCTTATGTGTGTGAATTGATTAAAGCAGACCTTTCATACTCTTCTGTGAAAATACACCTCTCTGCTATCTCTGCTTGCCTACCCCTAGAACCTCCTTTACTCTCCATGTTGGATGTAAAATTGTTCTTAAAAGGAGTATTACACATATGACCTCCCAGAAAGCCTACTCCACCACCCTGGGACCTGAACTATAGCCTGGAAAAACGTACACTACCTCCATTCGAACCAGCTCCTTCAGCATCGGTGCAGATGTGCACATGAAAAACAGTCTTGCTGGTAGCCCTCACTTCTGCAAGAAGGGTATCAGAGCTTCAGACACTCATGACATGCCCCCCTTACACTACCTTCCATAAGGACAGGGTGACCTCCTCCTCCTCCCTCCTTCATGCCCAAAGTGGTCAACAAACTTTCACTAAACCAATCCATTCACTTACCAACCTTTTTCTCCTCTCATTAGAATGACAGCGAGAGAATGCTACACTCTCTGGCGGCAATTAAGATTTTATCTGGACAAAACCAAGGCCATCAGAAAATCACACCAACTATTTGTTTCCTTCCACCCAGAGCCATGGACAAGGCAATCTCCAAACAGACTATTTCCTGTTGGATCAGAAATACCATTTCTTTCTGCTACTCATACCATGGAAAGGCCCTGAATCATAGGATCAGGGCCCATTCCACTAGAGCAATAGCTTCTTCCAAAGCCTTCCTCAAAGCCTTGGACACAGCTGCCATCCCTGAAGCAGCCACCTGATCCACGGTGCATACCTTCACCAAACATTACCAACTGGACCATATCTCCAGAGCCAGAGCTGGTTTTGCTAGGGCAATACTGCAAGGATTTCTGGAATCTGTTACCTTTTCCTCCACCCTTCCTCCTTCCTGAGCTGTGGTTCTCTCTCACAGTATGAGTACTGCAACATGAGAATAGAAGGACAGAGAATAGTTGTGTAAAATCTTACCATAACCATAGATGTCCTTCTCTTCCATGTTGCAGTATTCCTTCCCTCCCTCCTGACCCCCTTCTTAAGTAGTTGTAGGATTAAGAGACTCCATTGAGCCCTTACCGGCATTAGGTCCATTCTAGGTCAATATGTGGAATTTTACCTATCTGAAAGACATATTTGGCATCTCCTAGGTTACTGTCTGACTGGGCAGTTAGTTCTGGGGTCTGTGCATGCAGACATTGCATTTGAGGCCCCTGGTTTGTGGCCTTGCACGTAGTGTCCCACGGACCCACCAGCAGCCAGGCTGAGGGTTTCTGTGTGGGAGCCAATGTTCGGGTCAAATGAGGTGGAGAGTCCCATAGTATGAATGCTACAAAATAGAAGAGAAGGACATCTGTGGTTATGGTAAGATTTTAGACAGCTATTCTTTCTAAAGACTTAAACCTTGCCTGTGATATAAATAGGACCTGCTAGAGAGATAGGTATTTATCCCAGAGACTACCCCATCTATGGAATAGGCTCCCCATCCATGTGAAGCAGAGTTCCTCCCTAACCTAATTCAAGTGCAACTTGGACAATTGATTGGGAAACCAGAAATGTATCCCTGGTTTGGCACCTATGTCTCTGATGCAAACAGGTACCCTGTAAATGGTTCATCTCCCAGGCCCATGCTTACAATTATCAAGGGTATCAGAACTTAACAGAGATTTGGAATGCATGGCTAGGCTTAAAAAGGCCCTTGTGGTCATTAGCCTAGTAAACACCTATCAACCTATATTACTTTCATTGTTTGGTTGTGCATTTTCTGTTACCATTTTGTATTGCATTATTAAAAATTGTAAATAAAAAGATTTAAAAAAAGTGTATACATTGTTTGTATTTGGGTTCTTGAAAGTAACATATCCATTAATAAAACAGCAATATGTACAGTTTCTACAGGCATGTGTACCATGCCAATTCTCTTGATGGCACTATCTTTGTTCTCTATAGCATAACTGTTCCTTGAGATTACTGTCCCTTTTTGTAAAGATATTTGGATTTCTCAGATAAGATAGCCTCAGTTTTTTTCAATGTGACTTGAGATACGGAGAGCACCCCAACTATACCAGGTTACTTTTCCTTTCACATGTTCAGACCACAAACTGAAGATGTGAGAACTAAAGGAGGTGGTGTATCAATATTCATTAAAGATAAATGCACCTCTAGATTGGTTAAACAGCATGACTCCCTTGAATTATATCAGGTGCAATTGACTGTAGGTAAGACCCCTCTTCAGGTCACTGCCAGCTATAAGACCCCCTCCATGAATCAGAACATCCACTCAGCCTACTTGGATCTACTTGAGTCAATCAAGATACAACCAAACACCCTAGTTTTTGGGTGACTTTAATTACCCATTCATTTACTGGATAAATTATATGTATTCTAACTCACTTGCCCAAAGGTTCCTGGACTTCGTTAATGCAATGCCCTGGACCAGCTATTTCACATACCCACAAGGGGCTCACTAACATGGTAGACCACTGCACCACCCCAGTGTGTTGCCATCCCTGGTGAGATCAGCAAATCAGTCCGGCTTGACACAAGACCCCATCTTGGCAACAACTAGACTAAAAAAACTTCTCCAATGCCAATTATAACATCTTACATGACAGCATAAATAGTGTCATATCCCCTTCCCCCACTGATGGAACAGACAACTATGCTGAGTTATACACCAGAGCACCTGCACAATTGCATTGACTCTTGCCATACTTCATAGAACCAAAGCAAGATCTTCAAGGAAAAACAAACTTGCCTGGTGGCAACTGCCAGTAACAGGCTATACAATAGGAGAAAGAAATTGCTATCTAAGAGTAGGAAGGAATGGTCTCAAAACTGGAAACACTCTCTCCTCAACTTAAACAAGAAATAAGACTCATTGTAAAGTCCTCCAAAGCTAACTACAAATCCAAATTAGCTTTCCTAACTAAAGATAACCAAAAGGCATTCTTAGTTACATCCGTAACCTCAAAGGTAAGGCCCAGATTTGCACTGCACTCATAGTTAGTGGTACTACATTTACAGAACCTGTGGATATAGCAAACTGCTGGCTAACAGATTCAGTGAAAACTTCACTCCCCCATGCCTGCCACATATACTCAAAACATTCCTAACATCTGTCCTCCACCTAGTATCTCCAAGGAGCAGGTCTTAAAGCCCTCTCCAAGGCCAAAAACTCAGCCTCCATGGGATCAGACAACATCCCGGGCTGTGTTCTACCTGGGTTAAAACAGGAATTAGCATCAGAACTGGGCACACTTTTCAATCATAGCCTAAGCACTAACTTTGTCCCAGCAGAATGGAAAACAGCTACCATCCTCCCTTTGCACAAAGCACCATCCATGGACCCCGGGAAGTATAGACCCATTAGCCAGACCAGCCTTATTTGCAAGGCCATGGAATGAATCATCATGGACCTTATTAACAAAGATATAGGAAATATCCAAACACTCAAACCCACCCAGTTTGCCTTTGTCAAGGGGAAATCATGTCTGTTAAACTTAGTGAACTTCTTCGAGACAGTCACCAAAACTCTAGACAAGGACAGATCTACCTAGACTAAGCCAAGGCCTTTGACACAATCCCCCACTCAGGCATCATTGATAAACTCACCCATCTGGTTATCAACCCCTATATTGTCAGGTGGGTTGCAAACTGGCTCACTGATAGAAATCATATGGTCAAAATAGGGGATTCCACCTCCTCCAGCAGACCCATAATGAGTGGTGTTCCCCTACTGTTCAGAATCTACTTCTCCAAAGCACAGGCCAAAACTAAAGGACTGTGACTAACAAAGTTTGATGATGACTGCAAACTGGGAGTGATCATTGAAACCTTTAGCTATGTCAACATCCTGCAAAAAGGTCTTATGCAGACCAATGACTGGTGCCAAAGTCATGGTCTTAAACTTAATGCAAAAAATGGATTATAATCCCCTTTGGCAAGGGTGATGTTCCTGAAAACTACCACTTCAATAGCAATATCCTAAACACACAGTCAGTGGTGGGAGATCTGGGCATGCAGTTCAACAGCAACCTTAATTTCAATCACCATGTCTCCATAAGGACATTTTATACTGCTCATCTCATAAGTAGGGGCATTGCCTCCAGACAAAATAGGTTATAACCCCCGTATACTCTTCCTTCATCAGGTCAAAAATAGAATACAACACTCCCTTTGGTATATACCTTTCTAAATACTTGCAGCAATTGGAGAGAGCCCTTACAAAGAAAATTTAGAGTCTTCAAGATCTGTCTTATGCAGACAGACTGAAATCATTGTCACTTTACTTTGTGTCATACTGACTGCTCAGAGGTGACATGTGCCTTGCATATAGAGAAATCTTTGACTCAGCTTTAATGGAAATGTTGCACATTTGCAAGTCAAGCAGCACACAGGTCTCTTGCTCAAAGGACCTTAACCTGGTATTTGACGTCAACACAACTTGCTAGAGAGATTTGTCTCAGAGAGGTTGTTCCACCTTTGCAACAAGCTTCCTATTCATGTTAAATAAAAAACCCTCATTGGCCCTATTTAAGCATAATTTGGACGATTGGATGGATAACCAGAAATTCACCCCAGGTGTTCCACCTGTATCTTTCTTGGACAGGGGCAAAAGGTACTGATTTTAGTGTCTGCTTGAAGCAGACACCCTTGTGAATACAGGTTGAACTTGGCTAGGCTTGTAAGGGCCCTGGGGCCCTTAGCCTAGTAAACCCCTATGATCCTATGTGCCAATGTCTCAGCATTATACTCTTAAAAATATTGGTATGTCGATTGTTAGTTATAGCCATTCTTTTTCCTATTGCAATAGTTTTCACCTTTTGTCACATAGTTCATCAAAAGATTGACCAATGACTGCCCTATTCTGAATAACAAATGTCCTACTTTCTTGCTCCTCTCCTTCATTATAACCATTAAGTAAAATGTTCTTAGTCATTTGTTATAATTGTGCATCAGACATTCCTTGTTGCATGTTTAACCTAGCCAATCATGTCATTTGTCCTTTAGAAATATTCTTAAATATAAAAGATGAATGCATAGTAGCCCTATACAAATATAAGTTTTTGCATACATCATTCCTATAAAGTTTAGTATGGATTAAGCCATTAATATTTTTACTCAAAACTGATATCCACAAAATTAATGAATTCCTTTGATTTCTTAAGTTTAAATTTCATATAACCAATGGTGTTATATAAATAATCTACAAGGAATCCAAAAATGCTTCATTCCTTTCCTTATGATGAACACTTCATACTTCATCTACAAATCTCTTATAAAACCTAAGGATTCACTATATCATTAAATACAGATTCTCATTCCCATAGACTTAAAACTATATTGGCATGTATAATGGTGACGGGAGTGCCCGTTGCCACTTCTTTCAGTTGTAAATAAAATTTATGATAAATGTAAATATATTGTTTTCCAATACTAGTAGTAGTAACTCACATATAGTATTGATTTTACTTGATGAAAAGTCACTGTATAAAGTTAGATACTCCCTAACTGATTCTACTCACCAAGTGTTGGGAATCACTGTAAATAGATATTCTGTTTCTAATGTTACAAAAGACATATCAGCATCCATAATTTTCTCCTTAGATCAACTAAAGAGCTTTTGTGAAAAGTCATTATTGTCTTGTATAAAACCTTTAGAATGTCTTAAAATGCCCTTTATCTCCCTCTCCAAATAAATAGATATCAGCTCCATGGTCCACCCTCTACCTGAGACAGTGGGTCTCATCCCTGGTTAAATTAGCATTTTGCACACCATAGGCAATCCATAAAACATTGGTATAACTGGTTTATAAAAGTGAAAATAATTCAGAAAATTCAAGTTTAAATTACCGTTTAAGAGCAATGAACAGACATTTGCACTTATGATAGCATTAATATAATTTATACGTTGTACATCAATTAGCTCATAAATTGGCCTCTGAGAAACTAAGAGTAATGCTACTCAACGCCAGAAGTCTAAACCTCAAGATGCACGCACTCGAAACTCTCCTTAGCATGGAGAACATCGATATCTGTGCAGTAACAGAAACCTGGTTCAAGGCTCCCGAGAGCACCCCAGCACTACCAGGTTATACCTCATACCATGCTTTTCGGCCCCAAAACTTGGACCGAACCACAAAAGGAGGAGTATCAATATTTCAAAGATACCCACACCTCCAGGTTGGTGACACAGCATCAGAGACTATCCATGTGCAACTAACTGTGGGTAAAACTGCCTTCCAGTTTATAGCCTGCTACAGACCACCCTCCCAAACACAGGAACCCCACTCGGCCTTCCTGAGAATACTGGAAAATATGAAGGTCTCTCCAAACACCATTATATTGGGCGACTTCAACTACCCAAACATAGACTGGGAGCATTACTCTAGCTCCAACACCAAAGGTTCCTAGAATTTATAAACTCAAATGCTATGGAACAACTTGTTACCACTCCCACAAGAGGGGAAAACATACTGGACCTGATCATCACCAACATGGGGACACTATGCTCCAGACCAGAAGTGTATCCCTCACTGGTAAGATCAGACCATAAACTAATCTCACTGGATATTCACATCCCGACCCCACCCCCTGCCCAGAAAACCACAGTGAAAAACTTCTCTAAAGCAAATTTCACACACCTCAAAACCGAGGCAAAATCCTTCAAAGCCCCCAGGCCTGTGGAAAATACAGCCCAGATCGCAGAATCCTTTATAAATGCATTCTATGAACACCTTCAAGAATGCATGGATCATGCAATCCCAAATAAAACCAAGACCCAATCCTCCAAAGGCAGACGTCCTGTCTGGTGGACCCCAGCCATAAACAAACTGTACAATAGAAGGAGGAAGCTACTACATGATAGAGCAAAATCCCAAAAAGGGAAGGCATCTCTGATCAGTATTAGCAAAAACTACGGGCACTCATAAAATCGTCTAAGGCCAGCTTCGAGAGAAAAATTGCACAGGACACTAAGGATAATCACAAGGCTTTCTTTAGTTATGTTAGGAACCTGGGTGGGAATTCCCAGATATGCTCAGAATTAGTCCAAAATGACAAAAATACACTGAGCCCACAGACATTGCCAACATCCTAGCTGACAGGTTCAGTGCAAACTTCTCCCCTTCCCACCAAAAGGGCAAATATCTATCCCAACAGAGTGCTGCCCCTGACATCTCAGATGCTCAGGTAAGAGCTGCCCTCTCCAAAGCAAAAAAACACAGCATCAATGGGACCAGATGGTGTCTACATGAACTCCAAGAAGAGCTAAACCCAAACATAAAACTACTGTTCAATCTTAGCCTTACTACAGGATATGTACCCAAAGAGTGGCGTACAGCAACAGTGGTCCCTCTCCACAAAGGTGGTGCCTCAACGGATCCTGGAAACTATCGCCCCATAAGCCTGACTAGCTTGGTCTGCAAAGCTATGGAAAGGATCATCATGGACCTCATAAATAAAGATATTGGGGACCTACAGACACTGGATCCTACCCAGTTTGGCTTTGTTAAGGGCAGATCCTGCCTCTTAAACCTGGTTGATTTCTTTGAAACAGTCACCAAGACCATTGACGAGGGGAAGGTGGTCCACACAGCCTACCTGGACCAGCCTTCGATACAAAACCCCACTCGGGCATTATAGATAAGCTCACCAGCTTAAATATAAACCCCTATGTCACTAGATGGGTTGCAAACTGGCTCAAGGACAGAACCCACATGGTTAGAATTGCTGGAGCCATGTCATACTCCAAACCAGTTACAAGTGGCGTCCCACAAGGCTCAGTCCTGGGACCTCTCTTGTTCAGTATATATTTCGGTGGTACAGGCCAACACGGAAGGACTGTGGCTGACCAAGTTCGCAGATGACTGCAAACTGGGCGCCATAATCAACTTTCCAGCCGACACAAGCATCCTCCAAATGGGCCTCATAGAAACAGACAACTGGTGCCAGAGCCATGGCCTCAAGCTAAACGCCAAAAAGTGTATAGTCATCCCTTTGGCAAAACAAAGTGCCCACAAATTACCACATAGGTGGTAATCCATTAAGTACAGAAGAAGTCATTAGGGACCTGGGGACCCAAGTTGATAGCAATCTCTCATTTGACAACCACGTGGCCAAAGTGGTTAGAAAAACATTTTATATAGCCCACCTAATCATGAAGGGATTCACATCTAGATCAGGGGAGGTCATCGTGCCTCTTTACTCATCCCTCATCAGGCCCATTATTGAGTACAATGCCCCTTTTGGGATGTACCTTACCAGACACCTGCAGCAACTGGAAAGACCCCAAAAGTACCTCACCAAGAGGATTAAAGGGCTGAAACAGATGCCATATGCTGCCCGGTTAAAGAAACTCCAGCTCTACTCAGTGGCATACCGCCTGCTCAGAGGCGATCTGTGCCTATAAAGCCATGTCCAACCCGGAATTAATGGACATGCTGCACCTCAGAAAATCCAAATCCCATCGAGAGACTTGAACCTCAGCACTGAAATAAATAGGACATGCTAGAGGGACAGATTTCACTCTGGAATAAAATCCCAGTCCAGGTTAGGCAGAGTCCCACATTGACTCTCTTCAAGAGGAATCTTGATGAGTGGATGGGAGATCGTATCACTTCTGTGTCACTGTTAGACAGAGGCACAGTATAATAACCTCAAAAAAAGGCATAGCAAAATTAATTTAAAATGGGTGGCGAAAGCCAAACACACTCTGGCTAGGCTTATAAATGCCCTAGGGCAGATAGCCTAGTATGAACCTATGAACCTATGACATCCCCCCTTTGGGCCAATAATCAAAGAGCTTCAATCCTCACCACTGACACCAGTGAGGAACATTCACTTGGAACAAAAATAGATACACAGTATTTTCAGATGCAGCTCTCTGCACCAAGCACAATTTCCCTTAAGAGCACACAGGGAACACACTTCCATCTTGGTATTGGGTTTCCCTCTCTCTCACCAGGCCCCAAATAAGACCCCACACTGACCACAGATGTAGAGTTGAGTCCTCAACTGAGTGTTCCAAGCCAAGTCCTTCACCACCCTCTCTGTGAAACCAGTGCTCTGTGACCCTGCTCCAAGTAGCTGACACACACACTCTTTGAAATTTGATTATCCTAGACACATATACACACACACACACACACACACACACACACACACACACACACACACACACACACACGCACACATGCACGCACGCACACACACACACACCTGGGAAAGGCTGGCACAGATTTACCAGCTATATCCTTTCTGCCCAGACTATAAGGTAGATACTGCCACCAGAACACTCCAAAGCCAACTACTCTAATCACTTACAGGGTACACAATTATACTGGGTAAAATTAATACTAATACAAATGGTAGTGTTTGACCAAGTGGCAATGTTTTCAGGAGCAGCCACAGTGTCATCAAATAAATATAAGTACTCTCAAAGGTTAAAATATTCTATAAAAGATCAGCCAGAATCAAATGTTTAAATATATTTAACAATAAATAATAAAAGGACATGCAAATACTAAATATCTATTTACAATAAACATCAGAGTTTCACCCATAGGAAATATAAATAACACAGATGGAGAGATTCACACGGATACAGAAAAAACAGTACTAAATTTCACTATATTTTCCTGACTGATCTAAAGAATTACAGCAAGGCAAGATGAAGTGGGTGAGTGATCCTTCTTTAGGTTTGAAAAACAGACTGCCCTGAAACTTCTGTCTCATCTAGTATTAAAACATCATTTCATTACTGGACTACAGAAAGATATCACATATATCTGGTCACTTGACTTCTGGTTCCCACACTACTTTACTAGAAACTGAGCCAGAATCTTGCACATGTTACCATACACACACATAGAGCTTTGTTAGGATGTGTTATAGCATCTGAAAGCAATAAAACCATTTTAAAAATGTCTACCCTTCTAGGGTAGCAATTAGTTCACCCCTAAGGGCAATACAGTAGGATTTCTAGTCCTGTTTTTCACTGGCTCTTTGTTTGTGGCTGCAGTCAGAACTGTAAGATACAATATTTATGGCCTAAACCAGGTAATTTAATTTCAGACTATTTTTCAAAGTTAGCTGGACTGAGAGTAACCTCTTCTCTTCCAGTATCCTCTGTTATATTATGTTCATTTCAATGGTTACAATACAGTCTGACATACAGGTTGTTTCTTTTCTATCCACCAGGACCCGTTGTTTTTATGTCTTTCACATGAGCAGCTTTACAAATACGTTTTCAACACAAGCACCTGTGCAAATCAGTTTGATATACAAATGGCATATAATTCTTTACAAAACTCCAGCTAGCTACGCTGGCATATGTTACACATCCACTGCCCAACTTCTCCTGGCATAGCTGGCATTACCTCGCATTGTCACATCTCTCCCCCCTTTGAAGACTCAAGCTATTTTTTTCCAATGACCTTGGAGACATGGCTTGAGAGAAATAAGCCTGTCTGGGAATACATTAACCTATACCCTGTCTTGACATCCCATTTCACTGGCATTGTTGACCTCACTCCTGGTACTAGGTTTCCCCATAAATATGTCTGCAAACTCTGCTCAGATTTTTCAAACCAAGGTAGGGGATAGCTGCTCAGACATTGCTATCCCTCCCACAGTGGTGTCAGTCTGAGCCTCACTGAGGGGATTAGTCGTCAGATCCCCCTTAGACTCCTCCTGCCACCCACTGCAAATACTTAGCAGAAGGGCCTTCCTATCATGGTAAGGCTTCATCATGTTAGCAGGGTGCAATTTGTGCCCCTGCCTCTGGCCTAGCAGTTCTACTGTGCAGTTTACATCACTGACCTTAATTACCACTTTGAAGGGTCCTTCCCAAGCTGCCTGCAGCGTATTGTGTCTGACAGGAATGAGCACCATAACTTGCTGACCCCCAGCATACTCTTGGGCTTCAGTATTCCTGTCATACCAGACTTTTTTCTGCTGTTGGGCTCCAGCCAGGTTTTCCTGGGAAAAGCCCATGAGCTCCCTAAGCCTTGGCCTGAAGTTTAGGACATATGCCACAACAGACTCCTTGTGGGATTCACACTCACCCTCCCACTCATCATGAATCAAATCTAAAGGGCCCCTCACCCTATGCCCATACAGCAACTCAAATAGTTAAAAACCTATGGATTCTTGGGGTACCTCTTTGTATGCAAACAGCAAATGGGGCAATATTTGTCCCACTGTCTCTTAAACTGATCTGCAAATGCCTACAGCATGGTCTTTAGTGTAGACTTTAACCATTCCACAAGACCATTAATCTGGGGTGGTACGGGATGGTCTTTAGCTGTTTCACCCCACAGTGATCCAACAGACAAGCCAGTAGATCTGACATGAAATTGGCACCTCTGACAGTCAGTATTTACAGTCAGTATTTCTCTCAAGAAACCTACCCTGCTGAAAATCTCTAACAAAGCATTATTTACCTTCTCTGCCACAATGGAAGACAGAGCCTCTGCCTCAGAGTATCTAGTAGCATAATCTAATACCACCAAAATATACTTCTTCCCTGTGGAACTTGGGATACTCAGAGTCTTCACAGTATCCATAGCTGCACTCTGAAATGGCTCCTCAATCACAGGCAAAGGCATAAAAGGAGCTTTGAACTTGCCTCCTGTTTTGCCTACTTTTTGTTACTGTTCATACATTTGGCAGTGCGCTGTTACATCTCTTACAATCCCAGGCAAATAAAAGTTCTGCATAATACATCTCTTGGTATGCTTTATGCCGATATGACCTGCAAAAGGAATGTCATGGGCTATGTCTAGAAGTGCCTGTCAATAGGCTCTGGACACTACCAACTGCTGTGCTACCTCACCCTCTAGCCTTCCCTCAAGGATCCACTCTTTCTACAGTAACCCTTTGCTCCAGTATACAGACTCTCCCTTTCCTTGAGAGTCAGGTGCTTCCCTAGCTACCTCCCTCAAGCCTTGAAATATACGGTCCAAGAGCTGATCGTATCTCAGCTATATCTTTGTAATTCTTCCCAGCTCCCCTTCCACAGGAAGTCTGGTATCCTCTGACAGCACTGCCTCACTGTCAGCCTGGATACTACCACTCACCTCTGCCTTTGGAGTCAGTGTGTCCAAGGGAACATCAGTACCTATCAGCAGCTGTGGCTGACCTTCAGGTTCACTTCTACAAGGCAGTTTCCCTCCCTGAAATAGTCACCTCACCAGCCCTGGCTTCAGGTATGGGGCCTGTCTGGTTGTCCCACAGACTACCAGACCCACATGCCTGTGTGGTACTACATTATCAAAAGCATTCCCTATCAAGACATCTCAAACACACCTATTTGTTTGCTTCCTTTTCTACCCTCCCACTCAAGGTGAATCCTGGCCAGAGGTATTTGGAATGGGGTCCGTCCTAAAGCTCTAACTGGAGTAGACTGCCCAAGCAAGTACTGTTCCTCTTTAACAACTGCAGGCTTTACAATGGTTATATCAGAGGCTGTATCTCTCTTAGCAGTGGTGTGTTTTCCATCCACTAGTATCGGATATAAACTGTGGTAACTGTTTGTTACCCCTGTTGTTTCCAGACAATTACCACTGCCATATTGTTATCCCCAATTGCTGGCTCTCCCACCTTTTGTTCTCCACCTTGCTTCTGTGGATGTCTGTATGCTACATGGCCTCACTGGTTATATTTAAAACATCTACCCTTTGATTCTGGCTGTGTACCTGAACTAGTTACTTCCCCAGTTACTGTTGGACTCTGTTGGGGTAGGTTAGGCTGCCCACTATGGGTACCATTATATACATGTGCACTGCTAGGTATCCTCTTCTTTTGCAGTGATCCCCTGCTTGCTAAGTAGTGATCCCCTTTTTCCGCCACCCTCATATGAAGAGTTATTCTCCCAGTCTGCCAACCAGATTCTCATGTCCTCAGGCAAAGTGCTAAGGTCTTGTTCCCTCACCAAAAGGTCTGCTAGCCTTTCAGAACTGGTGACCTGACACCCACTCACCCACCTATGAATATAAGTGCTTAACTCAACGATGTAATCACATATACTTTCATCTGCTTTGAGTCTATGCTCACAACACTTTTTTTCTGTAAGTATCAGGTGTTAACTTAAAACATTCCAATAAACATTGTTTAACTTTATCATTTTATTTATTTATTTCCAGTTTGGTTACCAGGGAAGTCCACTGGGTCAACATGACCCGTTTTCAGTGGAGGCCCGGTGTGAAAAGCTCCAAGAAAGCATCGTACAAGTTCAATTACAATAAAATGCAGGAGTATACAAGATAACATTGTATTGAGAAACACAAATAAGAATTTACAACAAGCATAGTTGGCAGAATCTGTTAAGAGAGAAGTTAAGGGTGATTCAGTTACTTTTGATGCAAGGGAAAATGAGTGTTGAAAGTGATTGTCAGTTAAATTACTTCTATTGAGGAATCAGATTATGCTTGTTTTATATACACACTTAAAGTAGAAAGTAGAAAATTATTCACAATATTTACATTAATTACAAGTTTAGTCATGCGAGCATAGCTCTAGGAATTTTAAGTTGGTTAAAGATAGTGAAGCTAAAGAAGTTAAAGAGAGCTTGTAAAGGTAGGTATGAGACTGTGGGAGATTTAGAGAGCTGTGTACCAGGGGAAAGGACCCCTAGGGCATAGAGATAGCAAGGATTAAGTAGAGTGGACGCAGGTGCATTTCCATTTAGTGGACAAGTGTTTGAAAAGTTGGCTTTTGAAGTTGTCAGAGATAGATGTGGTTCTTAGTGTGGAAGGAAGGGAATTCCATGTTTTGCCTAGAGCACAAGAGATGAGCAGTTGGCCAGCAGGGCACTTAGGTTTGTGGATAGCAATTAGATTCTAGTGCTCAGATCCAAGTGTTCTGTTAGGAATATAAGGGGGAAGGATATTAGCTAGAGCAGGGCATTTTGTGGGATGAAATATAAGTCTATGTGCTGTGAATAGTTGCAGGAAGTCCAGGTGGTTATAAATTTCTAGCCAATTCAAGGATTGAAGGGTGAGACAATGATGGGTGGAATGTTTGGAAGTGGTGGCAAATTTAGAGATTTTATTGTAGCAGTTTTCTAGTTTGGTGGTCGTAGAGGCAGACAGGTTGGTTAGGAGAGGAGCATGATATAATAAGGAAGGAAGAAGATATGTAGTGGCCAGAGTATGCCTAGTGGAATTAGAGAGAAAGCGATTGTACATATACAACATACCTAGCTTTTGGTGTTTTTTTTAATGTTTTGTTGAATGTGGGTGTCAAACTTGAGGTGTTCATCAATAGTTATGCCTAGGAGTTTAGCAGAAGGTACCACTTCTATGGTTGAGTTGGATTGGCTAAGGACTTTGAATTCATTTTTGTTATAGGAGTAGGTCTTAGAGGGAGGAATAGTAGGATTTTAGAATTATTTGCATTGAGAGAGAGATGGTTTTGGTGCATCCAGTTTTCTGTTGTGGAGAATGCAGTTTGAGTTTTTGTCAGCAGTTCAGAAAGTTAGTAGCAAAGCAGACTAAGGTAGAATCGTCGGCATATTGAATGATTTTTGCATCTGGAATAGCAGTGTGGAAGTTATTGATGAAAATGTTGAAAAGCATGGGCCCGAGGATAGATCCCTGTGGTATGCCTGTTGGGGTAGGTAAGAAGGAAGAGATGGAGTTCTTTCATTTGACTGCCTGAGATCTGTCTGCTAGATAACTAAAGAATGAGGATAGAGTTTTTATTGAGAGGTGAAGGTTTGAGAGATGGTAGAGTAAGTGGTTGTGGGAAACAGTGTCAAATGCCTTAGCCAGATCTAGTAAAACAGTAAAAACTAGGTGTCCAGAGTCTCGGGCTTGATTGACAGTTTCAAGGAAAGAAAGAAGGGTGGTCATGGTGCTGTGGGCTGGGCGGAAACCATGCTTAGTGGGTGTGAGAAGATTGTTTTGGGTTAGGAATGGCATAAGTTGGCAGTGAATGCATTTTTCAAGGATTTTAGAGAGCAGAGCAATGTGGTGGAAGTTAGAGACACTTGTAATTTTGCCTTCTTTATGGAGAGGGATGATATAAGCTGAGCGCCAAAGTTTGGGGACATAGGATTCATTTATGGATCTGTTTATAATGATGCTGATTGGGAGAGCAATACCATCTGCAGCATATTTTAGGTAGGAGGGGGAATATTGTCAGGAGAGTTACTGCATGGTTTGAGTTTGGAAAGGAGTATTTTTATAAAGTTTGTGGAGACAGGTTTAAGCTCAAACAGAAGAGGAGGGTTGTTAGGAGAGTTTGGAGGCTGAGAGTGAGGGGCAGTTGGGTTATTGTTAGGAAAAGATTTGGTAAAGGCAGAAATGCTTCCTATGAAAAATGAATTGAATTCAGTGCCTAGTTCCAGGTCAGATTTGCTTGGGTCAGGCACACACACACACACACACACACACACACACACACACACACACACACACACACACACACACACACATACACACACATGCATGCACTTGGGAAAGGCTGGCACAGATTTCCCAGCTATGCCCTCATAATTTAAACAATCAGTATCAGACAATTTAAAAACAACAGTTACAGCTTTACCATGGTGTATGGGGGTCAGGAACCATACCCAGAGCCCTTGGTCAGTATTATACTGTTTACATACTCTGTCAAATATATGAATAAAACTATAAAAATTATCACACTCTGCAAATATTGGAAGAAATGTAATAACAGTTATTGCTTTTGGGGTTTGGTTATTCCCTTCCACATTATCTTCATGACCTTGATGATGAGTCAGTATTTCTCTCTCATATTGACACTGCTTCTCATTTTCATCAGCCTCCAAATGCCGCAGTCTCTCATTTTCTTTGACCTACAAATGCTGCAGTCTCTCTGCTGATTCTAATTCTATCTGTTTCACCTGCCATATGTTTGGCATCCAGTTCAAGTGTCTTCAATTCCAGGTGGGTTTTTAAGTTTTCTGAGGAAAAGGTGAACTGTCCTGTTTCTGAGGGCTGAAAATCCCCATCCCCAGAGTGGTTATTCTCCTGGTTGCTAGTCTGGGCTGCATTTTTAAGGCTGAAATCATTTCCTCTTTAGTCAGGCTGGCATGCACTAGTCCTTTGGCTTCACACACCTTGGCCAACTGTTTTTTGTCAGCTTACCATAATCCTCTGCTGACATCTTTGCCTGCTTTCTGTGACTAAACTAAACTAAACTAACAAAAAATAAATAAAACTGTTGTGAAAATGAAACTTTGTATGTTTACTTTGTGGCTGCTGAGAGTCTACACACACCTTCAGTGACAATTGGCTACAGAAGTTCAATTAATGTCCACAATGGTGCTCACCAATATGTGATGTTCCCCCCTCTGGGCCAGTAATCAAGGAGCCTCAATCATCACTACTAACACCAGTGAAGGACATCCACTTGGAACAAAGATGGATACAGTATTTCCAGATGCAGCTCTCTGCAACAAGCATAATTTCCCTTAAAAGTACACAGGTAACACAATCCTGTCCTGGGCTGGGTTTTCCTCACTCTCACCAGGCCCCAAATAAGATCCCACACTGACCACAGCTGTAGAGTTGAGTCCTCAGTCTACTGTTCCAAGCCAAGTCCTTCACCACTCTCTCTGTGAAACCAGTTCTCTTTGTCCCTGCTCCAAGTAACACACACACACACACATGCACATACACATGCACACACACACACACACACACACACACACACACACACACACACACACACACACACACACACACACACACTTCGGAAAGGCTGGCACAGATTTCCCAGCTATGCCCCCTCTGACCCCTGTCTGTAAGGTAGATACTGCCACTAGAATACTCCAAAGCCAGCTATTCTAAGGCTCTTACAAGAGTACGCAATTATACTGTGCAGAATTAATACCAATACAAATGGTAGGGGTGGACTAATGCAGCAAGGCTTTCAGGAGTAGTTACAGTTTCATCATATAAGTATAAGTACTCATTAATGCTAAAATATTCTGTAAAAGACCAGTTATAATGAAACGTTTAAATATATTTGATAATAAATTATAAAAAGAACAATGAATATCTATTTACAGTAAACACCAGAGTTTCAGACATAGGAAATATAACACAGATGGCTAGATTCACACGGATACAAAAAAAAACTGTACTTAATTAATCTCACTATATTTTCCTGACTGATCTAAATAATTACTATTCCCTGGTTACTTACTAAAGCAAGGCAAGATGAAGTGGGTGAGTGATCCTTCTTTATCAGGTTTCAAAAACATACTGCCCTATGATGTCTGTCTCATCTCATATTAAAACATTGTTTCAGTGCTGGATTACAGAATAACATCCCATACATCTGGTCTCTTGACTTCTGGATCCAACACTACCCCCTTTACTAGAAACTGAGCCAAAATCTTGCACATATGTGTTACCATACACAAACATAGAGCTCTGCTAAGATGCGTTATACATCTGGAAGCTATATAACCATTTCAGAAATGTCTGCCCTTCTAGGGTAGCAATTAGTTCACCACTAAGGACAATGCAGTAGAATTCCTAGTCCTGGTTTTCACAGACATTTTGTCTATGACTGCAATCAGAACTGTAAGATACAATATTTATGGCCGAAACCAGGTAATTTAATTTCAGGCTATTTTTCAAAGTTAGCTGGACTGAGATTAACATCTTCTCTTCCAGTGTCCTGTGTTACAATATATTCATTTCAACAGGTACAATACACTCTGACATACAGGTGTATTTCATTTCTGTCCAGCAGGACCCAATGTTGGTACATTTTTAAGCAGCTTTACAAATACATTTTCAGCACAAGCACCTGTACAAATCAGTTTGATATGCAAATTACATATAATTCTTTACAAAACTCTAGGTAGCTATGCTGGTATATGTTGCACATCCACTGCCCTACTTCTCCTGGCATAGCTGGCACTGCCTCACAACATCACATGGCCTATTGGTTAAAAGAGTCTCAAGAGATAACATATACTGTATGTAATCCATTACTACTATTTTCCCTTCTTTATTAGCTGGTTTAATATTTATGTCAGTGTTATCTTTCAATTTCTTAAATGCCATGGTTTCATTTTTAGTTAAATTTTATTTAGAATATTAGATGCACAATTAAAAGGGATGTTTAATAACTTTTTACTTAGAGCTTATAGTGAAAGAGAGAGGCATAGAAAAGTAGGACATTTATTACTCAGAACAGGTCAGTCATCGGTCATTCTTTTTGTGGACCATGTGATAAAAAGGGGAAGATATTGGAAGAGAAATAAGATGAGCTGTAACTAAATATCAACATACAAATATTTACAAGTGTATAATATTGAGACATTGGCACAACTTAAGGCATGTAAGGATATCTTACCTGAGAAGCCCAAATATAGTTATAAAAGGGCTAGTAATTTCAAACAACAGTTGTGCTATAAAAACAAAGTCCCATCAAGAGAATTGGCATGGTACGCTTGCCTGTAGAAACTGTACATATTGTAGTTTTAGTAATGGGGATGTTATTTGCAAGCACCCAAATATAAACAAGGTATACAAGTTTAATTGCTATGCCAACTATAATACAGCCAATGTGATATATTTAGCATCTTGCATTTTGTGTCTGAGTTTTTATGTAGGTAATACCAACTGCAAGCTTAAGGAACGGATGTGTAACCATCCATCAGATGAATGTTGAAATAAATGCATATTCAAATGGAAGGTGAAGTACAAAACATTGGTTTTAGATTTATGGTTAAAAGAGTCGCAAGTGATAACATATACTGTATGTAATCCATTACTACCTGGGTCGCACAGGCGGATGCTACCTACAACATGTGTCACACACCTTGCTGCCCTGAAAGTCATACATTGATAGCAGGTTGTGGACAGTGGCATTATACATGGAACAGTGGCATGTGTATGTATAAGGTGTGAGCCACCTTGTGTAATTGTATTGAGGTGTAGGTGTCTCACTGATATGTGCTGTTGTAATATATGTACACTTGGCTACTTGGTGAAAGTGGTGGTGTCCTACCAGTACATGAATACAACATCCATTATGGTGTAATGCTTGGCTATGTTTCACACATGGCGTGGGGAAGGTGTGGAATGTATCCTCTTGACCTGCTAGTGCACTTACTGATGTAGACCGCATATGTGTGCATGTATTGATGTTTGTGTAGATTCCATGTGTGTGCAGTGTCTGATGTCTGAAGGTGACTGTTGTCTTAGTACATCATGCTGTTGCAATACAGCCTCAACATTGCCAACTGTATATGGTGATATGCTCTAAGTACAGTAAGCCGTACATGATGTATGGACAGATGTTTGGACATGACTACTAAGTGGTGGGGCTTCTTTGCAGATGAATTAATACTGAGGACAGATCACTGGTGTGTTACAACCAGTCCTACAATAACCTGTGTAACTGCTAAGGTCAGGTTTTGTTAATTGAAGTGGTAGACAGACAATGTAGAATGCTGTAAGGGTGACACTGAAGGCAAACCTCATGACACCTGTAACAGTAATACCACCCCTGTGCATATATTGTGCATATATCAGCACAGTTATCAAATGAAAGAGTCAGTAAGCATTGTACCAGATGCAATAGTGCTGTACTTCTTTAGTACCTATCATGAGATGGGCAGGTGTTTGATTCACAGTACTGGCACATGTGGGTGTGTGTGTCCATATATGTCATGTATGGTTGGGAATACATCCCACATGTTATCACTCTCCTGAACACTGTTGTTGACACCAGTACAGAGTGAAGTGTAGAAAGAAAGGCATAGGCAGGTGGTTAAACCTCACACATGTAAAGTGTCTGTATGTGTGTGACATAGGTGCATATTTTTGTGAATGCCACAGTGTGTGTGTGTGTGTGTGTGTGTGTGTGTGTGTGTGTGTGTGTGTGTGTGTGTGTATGGCTGTCCGGTTCCTGGAGTGAGGCTGTATTTTGCCATAGTGAAATGTTAATGCCCCCTCCCCCATCCACTCAATGCAGTCTATCATCCATGTTGATATCATCAATCGTAGATGGGCATATTAACCGCCTGTTAACACGTACACCCTGGGGTGTGACCTGTTGTTACATAGCCTACTGATGGACCCCTCACCCACATACACTCACTGCACTGTAATATCCCTGTCGATGTCCACGATCTTAGGCCATTCCAACTACCTGTACATGTGTAATCTCTGTGGCACATCTTGTAATTGTGTAGTACTATAATGATGATATGCACATAGGCAGGGGTTCTCATGCAAACACTGGCAACTGTGTGTGTGCATCTGTCAAAGTGTGTGTTACTGTGTCTGTGAAACCCTGAGTGTGTGGGTGTGTCTGTGTTTGTATGCTGTCATGGCAGTGGGTATTTACCGCTTCCCAATGAGAAGCCACTATTTCCACTGGCCTTTACCCTTGTCATCTGGCATACCACTCTTTTACCTCCTCCATGCTCCAGGTAACTATACCTGTGATGTCACCCATTATGGATGTGATGGCTCTGAACACAGTACCTTACTACACAGCTATCATGCTCTTGGATCATTAGAACAGTAAACATAATTAAAACATGTGAGAATACAACTGTGACGTGGAAGCTACAAAGTGCATACAGGTATTGTCATACTGACCTGTGGGTATTCAACATGTACATATGGGACACCTGCAAATACCGACATCCCCCGGCACATGCAACTACACCTGAAAGAGGAAGGCAGAACATCAAGATCAACATGTTGTTAGTGTTGTTACACATGATACATCCTGTCAAATGTACAAAATGCATTCTAAAACTGTAATACATGATATGCCTGCTGCCTGTCAACACTACTCAACAATATTAATCTACAATTGTCTACCTAGTATGTTCACCCTGTGCATCAGACCATATGAACATGTCCCTGCACCGATGGTGTGGATGACAGGGATGCGGCACAGGCAACATCATATACACAGGGTGATAATGTTTGCCAGAGGCCTAGGCTGTGCCATTGGATGACATCATGTGTGTGTGTTAGGGCTTGTGATATCACTGGGTGTATGTGGATGTTATGCGTGTGTGTGTTGAGGTGCCCTACATTTGTTTCCAGTGTGTGTGTATGCATGCACACAGGTCTGGCATGTGGCTGGCCTACACAGGGGTATTATTGACTGCTGCAGACTGTACAAGGCAGGTTTCACAGTTCACGGTGTCCGGCCATGGCCACATGACCTGTGCCTCCCAGGGGTTGCATGGGCACTACCAGGCAGAGGTCCAGATTGGGTACTGTCTGATGACACATGTCAACTGGAATCATGTCCCCTTGGGACCTTCCAGGACCATGTGCACGTGGCCTGCTGTGTCTTGGTGTGGACTGCACAGCGCCAGCTGCACTGCTGCTGCTACCGCCATTATGGGAGCGAGCATGTGCAGTAGCATGTTCACGTAGACCTTCAACAGGTGATGTAGCTGACCTAAGCCCACATGCCTGATGCCTCACTCCCACCAGATGTTCCAGCACAGACGTTCCATGCTCAAGGATTGACATGCCACTGTCAAGGACTCCCACCATGTCACCCAATCGTCTATCCAAAACATCTGCAAGATGATGGTGAGCATTTGCAAGTGCCTGGATGTCAGTTAATGAACTCACAGCAGCCCTTTGAAGCCTCAGACCTTCACTGTTGTGCCATTCAGCACGTGCCTGTGCCTCCATTACAGCCCAAAATATGCATCTGGTGACCCCAGGTGATGTGCTTTGTCTTGCAGGGCATGTTGGCCAGCGGTCCTCCTACGAGCAGCGCTGGGCATATGCCTGTGTGGGACATCACTTCTCTGTTCTATGCTACCACCCACCAACTGTCCTTCCACTATGGCCAGTGGTGATGGGGTATGTGCAGGCAGGGTAACTGTGTGCAAGGATGAGGGGGAGACAGGTGAAATGGCAACCAATGGCACAGATTCAGCCCCTGACAACCCTGCCTGTGCCTCAATCATACTATCATCATCACTGCTAGAGTCTGTGGGGACACTAACATCAGGTGGACCGCAGGAGGGCAACGCACCTACATCAACACCTGTGAGGGGAAGACAAGAACTGTACATTACAAATTATACCAGACACACAGACAGACAGACAGACAGAGACACACACAGACAGACAGACAGAGACACACACACGCTACATGTAGGTGATATGGCAGATGGCATTCAGCTTAGACAATTATAGTTTCAGCTTAGACAATTATAGCGATAGTTATCATACATCCCTGAGTTGCACACAACAGCAGCATGTGTTATAGCAGATGGCATGCACCTTAAATAATTATAGTGGTGGTTAGCATACATACCTGTATTGCACCATTTGTGTTAGTAGCCTATGCCCCATACCTGCAACACAATGCATGCACTTTGCACCATTGCACCGCACTGCCATGGTGTGTGCGACATACACCACATGTTAACAGACCATCGCTGACCTTTGTACATCTGCCACTGATGCTTTGTGTTGCCACTGCCCCATGTGTGAGGACATGAGCAGTAGGGTATGTTGATTGCATACTATGTTTGCCTGAGCCCTAGCTTGCATATCTCCCCAAAGCAGTGCATGTCTGTTCAACATTATTCTGCCTACCCCTGAGCTGATTGTAGACATTGTGCATGTGGCTGTACACACATGTTTGACATGGCTGTCCCTACTTTGCAGTGGTGCCACAGACCAGCACAGTTTGCAGTACACCGACCTGCTGTGTGGCATATGACCTTGCCAATCACATGTAGTATGACATGTCTTCTATTGACGTGTTGAATGACATACATACATGTGTAACACAATGGTGTCCAATCTACAGTACGGTATTGGTGTCCCAATGCAGGGACATGTTATACTAACATGGGCCTTCAGCTGATGCAATGTTGTCTGTCCACCCTACAAATATGCAGGGACATACTGCATATTGAGCAGATGTGCATAGCCATTGCAGGGCATCTTGTGGCTTCACAATTGTTATGAAGTGTGAGCTACTGACACAGTTCATAGCCATGACTATGTTCACATACAGTACATATCTAATGTTGAATGTGACCCATGTCACTGAGGTGTATTCACAATATACCCTAATGTGGAATGTGTGGCACAGGTCACAAAAGGGTATATGGATGACACCCTTGCACATCTGCAACCATATTACTGATGCCTGGCAACTATGCCCACACATGGCTAACTTAGCAGTACTCTATGTCCCAAATGCCATCTGTGTACCTCACACACATGAGGAGCAGGCATGACAGTGATGTCTGACACCAGCAAGGTGAATGTAATGTATATGTGGCTTGATGTGTATGTATGTGTATGTTGTGCAACACATGAATGTATGTGGATACTGTATAGGTGAATGCTTCCATGTCGTGACACACTCATGATGTTCAAGACATGTTATGTGGTGGTTTCATGTTATGCCTACACAAGCTGTGCACAGGTCTGTATGATGTTTAGTGTTTCACATCTTCAGTATCACCTTTACACAAAGGCCATAGTTGTATTGTGTCGAGCCAATGTACAACATGGTGTGACACACATGTACATCACTTCTACTGTGTGTGTTGCTTCATGTCTCTGGCCATCCTCCATGGCCATGTGTACACATGTTCAGTCCAATGGTTGTGATGGCCATCTTATTTCACATGTCATGTTATCCCATATGACATACACCCATAGATGTCATATGCTCCACTGAGGACAGGGTTATGCAGACAAAGGGTGATATGTATGGGATGTGAGACATGTTTTGCAGGATAGGTGAGCAGTGTTGCAGTCAGCCCACTACATGTCATGGACATGTCAGATAGCACATGACATTGTGTGACATCCATAGCAAGGGTATACTCCACAAGGGTGTATCCTGTAGGCCGGTCATACTCCAGCTCCAACACATTTAGAGTGTGTGCACACATATGCTCTCTGTACAGTATTGTTCGTATTCCCAACATGTGTAATGCTGATATGTAGTACCTGTCCCCACAGTGGAACACACCTCCACCATTGTATTCACTGTTGTCCACACATCTGGCAATGACAGTTTGGAAGGTTTAGTGTTGGTGTTTCATATAGTCTTCAATTGTTTCACATATGTAAACAGTGTGATGCATTGCAGGTCTGACCAGTGTCCATTAACAGGACCACCATACATTATGTGTACGTGTGTTATGGCAGATAGCATGCAATTAATATGTTCTGTCCAGTATCAAACCTGGTAAATAATAATCTCACCTGCCACAGGCTGCTGTCGCTGCAAAATGCCAGAGGTACCTAAACAGGAGTGTCACAGCAGTAAGATCATTATCCACACCTGTGTGATAGCTACAGGGTGCAATGTCCATGTTAGCACATAAGTCAGTACAATACCCTATACTATGGATTATGCACATCTGTGCATACATAGAGTAGCAGACTATAGTATGTGGCATGTGTACATACATGCCCTGCATATGATGTTACATTACATATTGTACAGTAACACATGTAACAATGTGAAATATAGTTGTGTTTTATGTGCCGTAGTGACTTACCAGGCAACTCCAGGCTCGGTGGTTGAGAGACACCCACCTCCACAATACCAGCTAAAGCTTGTGGATGGAGGTCTGCAGGTGTCCCCAGGTTGGCCAGTAGCTCCTCCGTATGTGTGAGTGGGGGCTGGGTGAGTGGCCTCCCACCTGTTGCACCTTGTACCCTGGTGATTACATTAGCATGCTATTTCGCCCATCTTATCAGGTCAGTGCAGTGTCGGCACATCTGCTTATAGGTGCAATTGTGGCCGCCAACATCATTTACCCTCCTGCAGAGTTCCTCCCACAGGGCATCCCACTGCTGTGTATCCTGTGGCACATGGCTGAAGAGCGTCGTGTGGTTGTCGAGGTGGTATGGGATGAAGACCTCATCCTCCAAGTGGCTGTACGCCAGCAGTCTGCTATCTGGCATACCTGGAAGACAATGATGGAGACAGGTCACAGTAACTCACAGAGAAGTACAGCAGTACAGCTGAACATACATGTGTATCACATTTATTAAGATTACAAATACGTCTTTGCAAATCTACATGACACTAACACCACTGACATGTATTAGTCACACACATTTGGCACCTACTGGTGATGTGATGTTATCGCCATATATGTGTGTGTCATGTGATGACATTGCTGATACACCATGTGGATGTCTTGACGTGGGCATGTCTGTTTGCCTGTACTAGTGTCTTTACCTATCAGCACATGCCTGGATGTGTTCACATTAATGCAATCAACCTTAATGCTGTGTATATGTCACAAATATAGTTATACATAGCCATTAGGGACATGACCTGTGACCCTGCAGACTTGCAAGCATGTATGTGTTTTGCCATATACATCTACATGGCACTGTACAGCTGTGTAGAATCCTGCCATGTATTGCCTGTATGGCACATGTGTAACACATGGTACAATAGCTAGTCTGATGGTATTTGCAGGGTTGGATGTCACCTATAGCATGTATGGTCATAGTGATCTAGTAGGCTATATGCCCTGAGCCATTTATGAGCCTAGGCAGACAGGTTACCTAACTGTAGGCAACAGATAGGTAAGTGTCAGTGGCCAGTTCAAGCAGTGCCACAGAACTGATGCACATGGTTACGGATATATTTGGCATGCGGTCATCACACCATGTCACAGAAAGGGGCGATGTCACTGGACAGGGATGCATAGTATGGCAAGAATATGTTAAGTTTATGGGACAGAGCAGACCTCCCAACCGTCCCGAATTACTCGTTTTTTTCCGAGTTTTGGGGTCCAAATGAAGGGGTGCCACGATTCCCGAGTGACACCCCTTCATTTCCGATTTCTTTGTTTTTTTTATTTTTTTAATTTTCGCGCTGTCGGAGCTGACGTCAGCGCCGTCAGCACTACCAGCCAGTCGGAATTGAGCTCAAGGAGCTCACGTCATCATTTCCGGCTGGCTGCGAGCAGGCGGGAACTAGTGCCTTGCTGAGAATTTGAAATTAGCACTACCAGCTAGTCGGTTATAAGGGAAGGATGCTGGATGGATTTAAATCTTCAAGTTCTGCTATTTCGGATTCGGAAACGTGAGGGAGGAATGCTGGCTTTAAAATAAATCTGCTGCTGCGATGTCGCCGAGAGAAATGCTGGCTTTGCAAGGTGAAAATAATGTTTTATTTTTGTTAGCATATTAGTCGTACTGTGATATGCTTGTGTGTGCGCGCGAGTATGATGAATGTTGTTGTTAATATCATCTAAAGAATCTGGTTAGTCCTTTGTTGTCCACAGTGTAAATGCTTCCTGTAAAGCATGCCATTCAAAGCAGTTGAGTCATCGGTGTTATAAAGATAGTATTCAGTTTCAGTTCTATGTTTCCTTTTCCTTTCATAAACAGAACATGCCAGCCCTGACTCCATTACAAGGTGGCCTTTAAGGCATATTTAATTGAATGAAAAGTAGATGTTTGAGGCTCAGAACAGCCTCCTCTGTTACTACTTAGATGTGTAAAGGGTTGGCGACACTGCGGGCGTTTCAGCTATGAAGCCTCATGCAGCGCAATCCTGTGGTACTGTCAAATTTTTTGCATAGTTGTTCCATTTCTGTGGTGTTGCATACTGTACTTGCCTTGTTTGTTATAAAAACACGACACTGTGTTGTTTCAGGCATTGCGACCAGATTGATCAGCAGACATTGAAGATTCCCATGACATTACTGATCTACTTTGTATCATTACCACCAGATAAAGTTTTATTTTATCTGTACAACAAAGCAACATTTAACAAATAATGACACTTCTCCAGAACTGTAATCTTTTCATAAGGGCTTCTTACTGCTCATGGGTTTATGCTGAATAAATTGCCAAATAAACTATTGATCACACTTGGCAATGTAAGTTTTTATTTACTTTGCATTGCATAGCTTAGACGATGTGGGGATGTAATAACTGCTTATATGAGGGCCTAGAGGCATTACCTCACATTATAGACCAGGCTTTTATCTCTGAGTCCTGGAATAATGGTTCAGTACAACATCCTAGTGAGAGGGAGAGAGATTAATTTGAAAAGCATTAATCTCACTTATACAAGTTGCTGTACCTCAAGATTATGTTTTGCAGAGTTCAAGTTTTAGCAATCAAATAAAAGCTGAGCTAGGCTGCAAAACTGAGTGGTCTGCTGAGCTGCTTTGTTCTACTCTTCTTTTCTTCCTCTTCATGCATTTTCTTTCATTGCCTACAGTCTACTGGAAAAATGTTCATTCCTACAATAAATTTAAATTGCGCTGTATTATACAAGGAATATAACTTAATAAAAGTCAGGAAGGTGTATCAAAGAAAAGAATGCCTGTATGTTTCTTGTTTTGTGTGCAAGGGGCCAATGATTTGAAAACAAAAAGGTAATCTTTATCCATCACTGGCTAGATGCATTTTCTTTGGATGTGGTGCAGGTTTCAATGCTGTTTCAATGAATGTGAGTTTCAAGGGCACAGAAGTTTTAATGCCAAGTCTATTTTCATTGTGAGACAGTTTTGCTTTGTTTATCAGATGTCTGTTAGTGTTTGCCCATTGATGTGCTGCAAATTAGTGTTTATGGTAAATGAGGTGAAATAGCCAGGTAATGGGACATTGGAATAGCTGCAGGGGGACTCCGGTGCCATATTTTGGTTGTCTGTTCTTCAGTTTGTGTTCGAAAGTTGGTATCCCACAATTCCATCAGAGTGGGTGGGGTTACGTAATTATGTATGCAAATTAGATGTTAATCAGCGTACAGATTTGTACCTATTTTTCATGGCCCTTGTCCAGATTTTTGATGTTTCCAGGTTGAGAGGTATGGGACAGAGATCTGTCACGCATGTTGTTATCCTTGTACTAGAAAGGTGGATGTCCATGACTTTGGGATCAGGATGTGTTAAGTGTAGCATGTCCAACACCTCTGGGTTGGACATGGCTTTATTCAGGGTAGGCTGCATGCTACATAGTGCAGCTAGGGATTGGGAAGGGCAGGGTAGGCCATCTACACATGGGCAATAACCCTTAAAGGAAATATTTGATCTATTATGGGTCACAAGGGTGTTGAGTATGGCTGAGCAGTTATCTCTATATTCCCGGATGGCACCCTGTCATGATTAGAGGTGCCACATACGACTTCCTGTCTTTTGTGGTGAAGTAACTATCAAAGGAAAGAACTGTCCAGCTGCCTCCCATACACACAGTTGCCATTATGTTGACCGCTGCCTAGGTGGTAGTTAATGGGTACAGGGTTTGTAACATAGGGAATGACAATGCAATACTTAGCTGTCAGATTGTGGCCATGCATCACACACCACACATCTGACACACTAAGGCCCTTCTGTATGTTGAACATAGCACACATTGAGTCAACTATCGCTCCTAGTTCATAGTCATTTGCAAACATCAATAGGCTGATGCCTTCTGTGTTAGTCTGTGTGGTATGACCCCTGTATTAATGTGGCTGGCACTGGTTTGATGTGTGTGTATTAGTCAGACACTTTCTGTAGTGTTGGTTCTGCCAGCAGTCCAGTTGCCATCCACTCCTGAGACATAGGAATATACACCTTGTTTACTGAGTGTAGCTGGAACACAGTATGGTGTCCTATGACCTGGCAAGGTCATGATATGCAGTGTGAATCAACCCTACTGTCATCTACATCTGTACCGAGTACATCAAATACTTTGCTACGGTTCATGGCCGTACAGACCAGACTCAGCAGGGTAGTTGTGCACTATGTCCCATTATCAATGGTGTCTCCCCTTTGTAGGGTGTGATAACTGTTGCTGTGTACCATTCAGTGTGTACACAGCCTGACATGGAGCTATGATTGAACATAATGTGTATGTGGATAGCTGAATGTTCTTACATTTGTGTAGGATACACCCTGGAATGTTGACAGGTCCCATGAAAGCTGTATGTATGGCTTTAAAGAGTGCAACTTGTACCTGCATAGTCATTAGTACAGGGGCCCTGTAGTGTACATGGATATATTACTAAGTGTACCTGTTGGGGGGGTGGGAGTGGGTTTACGTTCTCCGAGACACTATCTGGATAAATGGGTGCTATTTCTGTAGGTCAGTACTTCCCATGCCATAGTGCTGTGCAGCACAGCAGGTCTTGTCGTTGCCATTACGATTAATGACACAGCTATAGAATGCTCTGTGTTTGGCCTCATAATATGTGGCTGATTAGTTTCACAGTAGCTTTGCGTGGTTTTATATGGTGTATCTGCATCTTACTGAGGCTGACCAGGGATCACCTACACTCATGTGTGTTCACTCTTGCAACATTTACTACCTTCTGTGGCACAGTTTAAAGCATGGTACCACCAGTATGCCTTCTTGTTTGTGTTGGGTTGAATCCTGGTTCTGTTTCAATGGCGCAGTCACTGCACATATGTGACTGCTTAAGGTTTATTTGCGTAGGATTCAGCATTTGCACATGCATTGTCCATCTGCATGGGTGCCATGACACTCACCACTCTGCTCTTAGGAAACATAACATTGGCATTGGAGACTAACTGTGCATAGCATACTGTTAGCCCTGTTTGTATGACTGCTGTGATCCAGGTCAGTGGGGTGAATGGAATCCAACATGCATTGAGCGCAGGTGTTGGTGTATATAGATATATATATATATATATATATATATATATATATATATATATATATATATATATATGTGTATATATTATTGCATACGTTTATCTGTACCTCCATAGATGGGTAGATATCTTTATCCTATCTATATACCTACATATATATGTAAACCTGTATATATCGACATGTCTCTGTGTCTCTCTCTCTCTCTCTCTATATATATATATATATACATATATATATATGTATATATGTATATATATATATATCTATATATGAGCATACACCTTTAATTGGATACATGGCGGTTTGTCCTATTTCAACACATTCCTCACTTTTGTATTTTAACCTGTCTGCATACACAACTGGGATAGGTACATCCCAGCTAGCTTAGTGTTAGGTTACTCTGAGGATGGAGTTCATGGTTGCGGTTTCTACTCCTGAAAGGTGTTATTATTTTACCTCTCAGAGTAGGCACTGGTAGGAAAAGTGTGAATAATGCACATTTACAAGGTTGTGAGCAGGTTTGCCTGTGGTCTGTGCGACATTAAGCTAAGGTTAAACGTGTGAAGCGCTTCTCCATTTACTGTGTTTCAGTGCCGCTTACCATCACGCAAACATGTGGAAACCCGCTTACAACTGCTTAAGAGTGCTTTAATCTACCTGCATCCAACAGCCCTTATTCTGGCCTTCAAAATAACCTAACAACCCTTGCAGGGCTTGAACCCAGGACCATGAACCCCACAGTCACTGATTTTAACACTAAGGCATCTGAGATATATACAAATGTTATGGTGTTTAGAATGTACATTGTACTACAGACATTCCTCACTACTGAAAACAAATGTGACAGTCAGTTGGTGTACATATGTCTGCTACATGTTAATGTTCATATGTTTGTGAAATTAGGTGTTGCAATGTGACATGACAGGGTGTATTATGAATGAGAAAGGTTCTTGTTTTGTGTCCTTTTTATAGTGTCCCCATACTCCATGTATGCCCCTCCAGTTCACTTATTGGACATCCGACCCAGGCCCTCCTTGATGCATGGTTGCATTACCCATCATTCCTCCCCCAACCCAGTCTTCACATACACAACAACCACCCCATTCTATGGTGAATTTGGTTAATATTAATTGTTATAATACCAGAGCTGCATGTGTTTTGTGTACACTCCAATTCCTTTGGAGTGCTTCTGTGTCATGAAGTGTGTTCATAGGTGTTTATATATATGGCTATTGATGTAACCGTATAATATATATCTATATTTATATATATATATATATATATATATATATATATATATATATATATATATATATATATATATATATATATATATATTTATATATATATATGTGCAGACATCACTGCCGTATATATATATATATATATATATATATATATATATATATATGTATATAAACTATATATACATATAAATATATTGTATATATTTCATATTAGTTTGTAACAGTAATACATATGTTGACTGGAATGTGTTTGTCCACAAACTACAATACATTACAATGTACTGTACATATGTATACAAAGTGACTGTCCCATTTGTGATCATTTCAGTGAAATGCATATGATATAAGGTGCAGTCTCAAGACCATGAAACATGTATACACCTCGGATGGCTTAGTGGTAAGTCCCATGACTATAGTGTGCATGGTCCAGGGTTCAACACGTGCAATGCTTTTCAAATGTTTTTACTGCAGAATAAGGCTCATTTAAGCAGTTGTAAGCATGTTTAAAAGTGTTTGTGTGACATTATAGCAGTGGTTAAACAAACTTTGTAATGTATAACCTGTGCGCACAAACATGGCCACATCCGCTAACTACTCCGGATATATACATGTCAGTGACATAACATCTCACTATGTGCTGACATAACATTACATTCTCTGACTCTACGTTCCAGCACACATGGGTTTATATGGGTGTTTTGAATGTTTATTATACAGACGATTGCTGCCTATATATGCAAGCTGTGGTTAAGGTATACTTTTGCACATGATAAGCATCCCTGCCTTTATCGGGATTGTAAACTCGAATGCACAGATACTATGCAGATGCTGTAACCATTACACTGTTGCCATTAACGTTGCTTCTGCCTATTTCCTATATAGATGATTTCTGTGTAAGCTAGGCTAAGGAAAGTGCGGATGCCCCCAAACTCACTGAGCTTCACGTACTCTCGAATTAACAACATATAACAAATCTACTGTGAGACAATACATTACATTCCTAACTACATTAGGCATAGCCCTTTAATGACACACTTCAAGGGTAACCTTGTTGCGTGAGTGGGTAACAGACTATACAACCCTGGGATCATGTGTCCCAGAACCATACAGCCAGGGGGTGGGAGAGCCTGTCCAGTTTGACAGCTGCAAGACCTATTGGGGGAATTGAATGGTGTTGAATTGTCACATTAACATGCCCTCTTTAGATCACTAAGTGCCCCTGTCACCCTCCACAACCCAGTCTTCAACAGCTTCCAGCAACTCTGCCTGGAATTTCTTCATTGGCTATGCTTGACAGAGGCTCAGTTACTTCATCAATGGTGCGGGGAAAGCCAACACACTGTAGCTATGCTTCTAATTGCCCTTGGGCAAATAGGTAGTAGGCTGTCTGTGAACCTCTAACGTGCAGGCCATCACATCCATAATATGTGAATAAACAGACCTTCAGATCACAGTATAGAGTGAGAAATCACCATGTAGTCAGGAAACAGTTCAGTGCAGCAAGAATGTACAGAACACTGATACTTAGTCACTCCAAAAGCCTATCTTGGAAGCTAGAAGACTTGTATAAGTTTAAGGCTTTCTCTTGCTTACCAGTAGGTTACCTATAGGGGAGATGAAAAACAAGCACAGATGGGGACATGCATGCAATGATACCATACCGGCCTATGTGTCAGCCTTAGGTTTTTGAATACTGGCCAAGGCTATTGGTGCCCCATGGTGCCTTATTTAGGAGAGTCTTGAAGGTGAATACCAGCTCTGTAAATAGCACAATAGCAGATTCAATGAGGATTATGCTACTCAACACCAGGGGTTGTGATCACAACATGCATGCACTCACAGCACTCCTCAGGATGGACAACATCAACATCTGTGCATTAACTGAAATCTGTCTTAAGGTTCCTGAGAGCACACCAGCACTACCAGACTACAACCCATAACACACATTTCAGCCACAGAGCATTGACTGACAGATATGGAGGGGCTGTATCCATTTTCATCAGGGATACCTACACCTCCAATTTAGTGGGGCAGCATGACACCTCTGTGATCATCCATGTGCAGCTAACATCAGCCACAACTGCAATGTAAACTGTGGCCTGCTACTGATCACCCTCCATGACCCAGGACCTCCACTCCACCTAATTGGAGACAGTGGAGAACATGACAGTCCTAATGCACACCCTGGCATTGGTCGATGTCAACTACTATTCCATTAACTTGGAAACCTACTCCAGTACTCACTTCCAGGCCCAGTGCTTCTTGGAATTTATCACCTCATATGCCCTGTATCAGCTGGTAACCTCCCTAACGTGGGGTGGAAACTACTAGAAGTGGTCATCATCAATATGGTCAACAGGTGCACCACAGCAGAGGTTAACCAGTCACTGGTTAGATCTGACCATGAACTATTTACTGTTTCCACACCCAAGCATCTCCCCCACCCACGGATACCACAGTGTATATCTTTCCTACAGCTAACTGTACACTACTAGTGACAGGGGTGGGGGGATTCACAGCCCCCACGCTAAGGGAAACACTGCTCAAGATACAGACAGATTTACAAATGCAGTCTGTAAGCACCTACACAGATGTATGGATCATGCTATCAGTGGTAAACCAAGACTCACTCCTCCTAGACAAGGACACCAGTCTGGTGGACCTCTGCAATAAGTAGGCTATACTACAGAAGTAGGACAGTGTTCCAGACACACAGCAAATCCCACAAAGGGCAGACATCTGTGACCACTATTAGTATGATACGTAGGTCCCTCATGACATCATCCAAGGCTAACATCAGCAGAAGAATATGCAAGGATTCGAAAGATAACCACAAAGCCTTCTTTGGCTATGTCAAGGATCTATGTGGTGACACACAGATTTGCCCTGTGCCAGTGAAATATAGCACAAAATATGCTGAGCCTACTGATATCACCAACATCCTTGCAGATACATTCAGTGCATACTTTACCCCCTAAAGAGCCCACAACACTACCCGAAAGGTACAGTATCCCAACCATCAGAGAGAGACAGGTGGAAATGGTCCTCTCTAACAGCAGAACACAGTGTCAATGGAGGCAGATGTTGACCCAGACTGCATCTTGCAAACTGTACAAGACAACCTGCCCCCCACCTAATTAAGCATTCCTACCTTAGCCTCTCCACAGGCTACATGCCCATACAATGGCACGTGGCAACGGTTATTCCACTCCATCAAATTGGATTCACAACTGACCATGGTAACTACCACCCCATAATAAGCCTACTCTGCAATGGTATGGTTCACATCCTCATGGCACTCATTAACAATGGCATTGGTAACCTCTGAACACTTGACCCAACCCAGGTCAGCTTGGTTGAGTGCAGTTCATGCCTACTGAACCTGTTTGGCATCTTACATACAGTCACCAAGAGGTTAGATGACGGGAGAGGTGGTTCACACATACTACCTGGACCTCTCCAAGGCTTTTGACACCATGCCCCACTCAGGTATTATTGATAGACACACCAGCCTATACATTCACCCATACATCAGAGGTTGGGTTGCCAATGGGCTTACACACAGAACCCACATGGTACGACTAGCGGTCTCCAGGTCCAACTCTTGATCCAGTCATGACTGGTTTCCCACAGGATTCAGTCCTGGGAGCCCTACTGTTTGGCATGTACGTCTCAGAGGTACAGGTAAACACAGGTGGACTACAGCAGACCATGTTTGGCAATGACTGTGAACTGGGAGCCATGATTGATACTCCAGCTGACGCAGACATCCCTCAAGGGGCCTCACAGAGAATGTCACAGGGTGCCAACAACATGGTCTCCAGCCAAGTGCCACTAACCTCATGGTTATTTCATTGTGGAATTGGCACCCACATATTAACACATAAGTGGCAGCCACTTTAATACAGACGAGGTAATGAGGTATCTGGGGACTAAGGTAGATAGTGATCTACCCTTTGACAATCACATCTCCATAGTAGATAGAACATCCTTCTATGTAGGCCATCTGATTACTAAAGGATTCCCATCCACACATAATGGGGTTATAGTGCCTCTTTACTCATCGATCCCATCATTGGGTATAATAACCCATGTGGGATGTACCTCAGAAGACACTTCCAACAACTGGGGGGTCCACGAATGTACCTTGCCAAGGGGAATACTAGCCTCCAACATATGGCATATGCAGCCAGACTGAATAAACTCCTGCTTTACTCAGTGGCATCTCGTTTACCCAGAGATGATCTCCACTGGCCAACACAGCCATGTTGAACTCAGGCTTGATGGATATGCTGCACCTATGGGAATCCATGTCACAGTAAGCCACACACTGTAGTGAGCTGAATCTTGCCACAACAATAACTGGAAGATACTGGAGGGACAGCTTCCTATCACAGACACTCCCCATACCTTGGAACAACATCCCTAACTACATTATACAGAGCTCCTCACTAACACTCTGCAAGGGAAACCTTGAAGGGTGGATGGGGAACAGTAGATGCACCCCAGGAATCCTGCCATTGGCTCTGCTCCACAGAGGGAAAGTTAATGAATCAATGGGGTGGCAAAAGCTGACACATTTTGGCTGGGCTTAGGAATGGCCTCTGGCAGTTGGCCAAGTACCTACCTATGACTCTATACATACAGTATCTGCATATGCTGATAGCTTAATTTAATGTCCAGGTGTTGACTTACCTTGTGCCAATGGCTGTTGTGTGTTCAATAGTTGAGGGCTGCCTATGTTGGATGCACACAGTAGACTGCCTGTACATTACAAACAAACTATACAATAGAAGGAGGAAGCTACTACATGATAGAGCAAAATCCCAAAAAGGGAAGGCATCTCTGATCAGTATTAGCAAAAAACTACGGGCACTCATAAAATCGTCTAAGGCCAGCTTTGAGAGAAAAATTGCACAGGACACTAAGGATAATCACAAGGCTTTCTTTAGTTATGTTAGGAACCTGGGTGGGAATTCTCAGATATGCTCAGAATTAGTCCAAAATGACAAAAAATATGCTGAACCCACAGACATTGCCAACAGCCTAGCTGACAGGTTCAGCGCAAACTTCCCCCTCCCAACAAGGGCAAATATCTATCCCAGCAGAGTGCTGCCCCCCTGACATCTCAGATGCTCAGGTAAGAGCCGCCCTCTCCAAAGCAAAAAACACAGCATCAATGGGACCAGATGGTGTCCCAGGCTGCGTCCTACATGAACTCCAAGAAGAGCTAAACCCAAACCTAAAACTACTGTTCAATCTCAGCCTTACTACAGGATATGTACCCAAAGAGTGGCATACAGCAACAGTGGTCCCTCTCCACAAAGGTGGTGCCTCAACGGATCCTGGAAACTATCGCCCCATAAACCTGACTAGCTTGGTCTACAAAACTATGGAAAGGATCATCATGGACCTCATAAATAAAGATATTGGGGACCTACAGACACTGGATCCTACCCATTTCGGCTTTGTTAAGGGCAGATCCTGCCTCTTAAACCTGGTCGATTTCTTTGAAACAGTCATCAAGGCCATTAATGAGGGGAAGGTGGATCACACAGCCTACCTGGACCTCGCAAAAGCCTTTGATACAATACCACACTCGGGCATTATAGATAAGCTCATCAGCTTAAATATAAACCCCTGTGTCACTAGATGGGTTG
Source organism: Protopterus annectens (assembly GCF_019279795.1). NCBI lineage: Eukaryota > Metazoa > Chordata > Ceratodontiformes > Protopteridae > Protopterus > Protopterus annectens. Next base: position 1,958,927,494 of record NC_056726.1, read on the forward strand.
CAAACTGGCTCAAGGACAGAATCCACATGGTTAGAATTGCTGGAGTCATGTCAGACTCCAAACCAGTTACAAGTGGCATCCCACAAGGCTCGGTCCTGGGACCTCTCTTGTTCGGTATATATTTCTCGGAGGTACAGGCCAACATGGAAGGACTGTGGCTGACCAAGTTTGCAGATGACTGCAAACTGGGCACCATAATAGACTCTCCAGCCGACACAAGCATCCTCCAAAAGGGCCTCATAGAAACAGACAACTGGTGCCAGAGCCATGGCCTCAAGCTAAATGCCAAAAAGTGTATAGTCATCCCCTTTGGCAAAAATAAAGTGCCCACAAATTACCACATAGGTGGTAATTCATTAAGTACAGAAGAAGTAATTAGAACCTGGGGACCCAAGTTGATATCAATCTCTCATTTGACAGCCACGTGGCCAAACTGGTTAGAAAAACATTTTATATAGCCCACCTAATCATGAAGGGATTCACATCTAGATCAGGGGAGGTCATCGTGCCTCTTTACTCATCCCTCATCAGGCCCATAATTGAGTACAATGCCCCTTTTGGGATGTACCTTACCAGACACCTGCAGCAACTGGAAAGACCCCAAAAGTACCTCACCAAGAGGATCAAAGGGCTCAAACAGATTCCATATGCTGCCCGGTTAAAGAAACTCCAGCTCTACTCAGTGGCATACCGCCTGCTCAGAGGCGATCTGTGCCTGACGTATAAAGCCATGTCCAACCTGGAATTAATGGACATGCTGCACCTCAGAAAATCCAAATCCCATCAAGCTACACGCTAGAGAGACTTGAACCTCAGCACTGAAATAAATGGGACATGCTGGAGGGACAGATTCATAACCCAGAGGCTCCCTTCACTCTGGAATAAAATCCCAGTCCAGGTTAGGCAGAGTCCCTCATTGACTCTCTTCAAGAGGAATCTTGATGAGTGGATGGGAGATCGTAGGTTTACCCCGGGTATCACTTCTGTGTCACTGTTAGACAGAGGCATAGTATACTAACCACGAAAAAGGGCATAGCAAAATTAATTTAAAATGGGTGGCAAAAGCCAAACACACTCTGGCTAGGCTTATAAATGCCCTAGGGCAGATAGCCTAGTATGAACCTATGAACCTATGACAATTTGCAGGTAGTCTTGTGTGTGTGCCATCCATTTTTACTGTGTGTGCAGGTGGAGAAATGTGTCAGTCCCTAGGTGCCTACACTGTCAGTTTGTGTGCTATATGTTCCCTCTTTGCCAAGGCATGGCCATACTGTGCATGCCTCCATCTGCCTACTGTGGCTGGCTCAGGGTGTTCATGGTCTGAGTACCTCTGTGCCTGTGGGGCCCTTGACAATGGTGGTGGGCTGTGAGGGCCTTCACCATTCTGTCCCTGCTGCAGCCATTTCCACAGGACCATATTGTGTAGCATGGCACACACTATGAAGATGTGGGCACATGTGCCTGGAGAGTACTACAAGGCTCCACCAGATATGTCCAGGCAACAGAACCATGATTTCAGCATCCCAAACACACATTCTATGATGATTCTGGTTTGTACATGTGCCTCATTATGGCGTTCCTGCATGGGTGTGTGTGCATTTCTGATGGAAGTCATCATCCACAGTTCCAGTGCATAGCCAGCATCCCCCACCAGGTGGCCATTTGGGATGTCCCCCCTGGCAAATAACTGATACAGCTGTGAGGCATGTCAGATGTGGGATTCGTGATAGCTTCAAGGGCTGCCAGCACACACATCCATGATAATGCCCTGGGCATTGCACATGACCTGGCAGTTGATGGAGGGGTATCCCTTGTGGTTTATGTAGCGCCTACCCTGCTCACTGGGTGGTGACTTGATGTGTATGTGCGTGCAGTCTATTGCACCCAGTACCTCCGGTTATTCTGCCACATGGTAGAAGAGACGCATATTGCTGGCCAACTCCTCCTGCATTCGGGGGAAGTATATGTGCTCATTGGCATGTGGTAACATAGCATCAAGGAACTGGTGTAGTACCCTGGATGCTGATGCCTGTGAGATCCCCATGATACCCCCAGTTGGTCTTTGAAAGGTACCTGTAGCTAGTATTCTCAGGCTTACACATACCTTCTTATCCACTGGGATGGGTTCCCTCTGTTTGTTCTGGCTCTGAGGTGTGGATGGCACAGCTCTGCAAGTTGCTATAGGATGTCCCTGTCCACCCTGTAATGCTGTACTATCTCCAGACCATGTAGCCCCTGGTAGCTTACCCTGGGTCTGAACACTCTCCTCCTCCTTTGGTGTCTGAGGTGGTCGTGTGCATCTTCCTCCACACCACCTTCAGTCTCCAACACATGCTGGTGGATAAAAGCTATGGCAGTCCCTAACATGTACATAATAAAAGTTCCCTGTCTGTATACACCACTTGTGCAGAGTGTATGGGAATACATAAATGTGTGTGAGGTGCTTTCACACCTTATAGTATTGTGCTATGGATGCTGCTGATGTAAGTGGGTGTGTATGAGCTATTCCAGCTGCAGCATGTCTTAATTATGGTTTTTGCAATGAGTATTGCAAGTGTGTGGCCCTTGTGGAGATCTACTTGCCTGCCTTGATTAATCTGTTGCCCTTTAACTCACTTTTAGACCTGGATCCCCTCCCATTATCAGGCATGCATCCACCTGCCATCTTTCTTGTTTTGTACTTTCCCTACCCAGTCGTGGCAAAATGTGCCTTATAGCTGATATAATGCATATCAGCTTTGTTCTGCTTTGACACTTTGCTTTTTTCTTTGCAGTACAGGCACTCCCCTTCCCTGTTCTGAAGGTAGCTGCTTGCAGCCTTGTTTGCTGTTGTCAATGGCCCACTGTGGGCTCCTAGGTGTTAAGTAGTCATCTGTACTCCAATTTCACTGCTGCAGCATTTCATAATTTCTTTCCTATATCCTTCCTGTTTCAGCTGCAGTGCGCGCCGCTCATACCCATTTATCGGGTTTACGCTCGTTTTCATCACCGTTCACATGCATACTCGGTTACCTTGTGTACTCTCAGCTAAGCATAGCTATGACCAATTCAACACACCCCTATCCTGCAGCTTTGCCTAGCTAGGGGCAGACCGGTTTAGCAATGCTCCAGTGTGCTTACAGCAATGGTGACACACCTCTCTCTTGATGTCATCTTTATCTCAAGGGCACACCTTGGTGTTATAAAGCTATGCTATGAGGTGCATCCTTATACCAGCGGGGAATCTGCGATTCACTATTACTCCTCTCATTTGCATGGCATTGCATACTAATTCCTAGCTACTGCCCATAACATTGTCACTGTCCCTTAGCAACCCTTGCAGCATTAGTATGGTAGCATGCCTGCCATTTACTATTATGGGGAAATCGTGATATGTGTTTCATTGCGATTTTATTCTATATTTTTATATATTCCTTGCGATCCCCTTTGCGCACCGCTGCCCTGCACTTTCACGTTGCGATAGTGCGACTATATATTTTAACTGTTAATTTTATATTTTGTACATTTTTTTTATGCCAATGGCTATATATTTAGCCATTGGCATATATTAACAATATAATACATGTGTTTGGTCAGCTGTCATGGCTCCGATTTTATGTTTGCAAAAATGTAAACCGTTTTCTACGGTTTACATTTCTGCATGCTTACACTAAGCATGCACCACTTCCTGAATCACTACATACCTTCATTTGCATGCTACAATGCTGCACATGTTGAAATTAGCATTCAAGGCTTGGGAGTTGTGCAGACTTGGCATACGCAGGTAGTGCATGTGGAAACAGCTCATACCTGAATCGCTCGGCGGCCATCTTTGGTGTTAGAACACTGACGCTATGCCTGCACCTGGCGCAAGCTTCATGAATCCCGGGGAATGACTTCTATACTTGAATCATTATTTTTGGTACGAGTCTCTTACTTCAAATCTATTCAAGGTATAAGAAGTACCATATGAATCCCATTTCATAGATCCCTATAGCAAAACCTTCTCCAGCAGTACAGTGTAGGTGCAATATATACACTTATGGATATGTATGCGTATATTGTGAGACACTGCTAACAGTTCTAATGCATGTCATGGATTATACTGAAGGAGCTTAGTATAAATATATTTCACTCAGTGTCCAACAAAAGCAATTGTTTACCACTTGGTATCTCACAGAATACCCCAACACCCCTATACCTGGAGTAAGCTGCAGCCACTCTGACCTCCTTTCCTGTCTCAGCAGAAACTGGTGATTGCACTCCCAACACCATTAAAGTGAGCAGTACTCCATGCAATACACCCCTTTGATTCAACTGTAGTACTTTTTTTATAGCTTCCCCAGCCTCACAGAAATGGAGCCCACTACCACAACGTTTTTGGATGCCACTGCTTACACACACACACACACACACACACACACACACACACACACACACACACACACACACACACACACACACACACACACACACACTGTCGAAACAATGTAAGCCCGCTGCTTCTCCAGCAAATGCAATCAGTCATTGGAATACTTCTTATTCTCAGACACATAACACTCAGATCAGCCCCCATCCTGTTATATCAGTGATGATAATTCATTGTAATGATGAATGCAGAATCATGCCCAGCCCCAGGCTTACCACATCATATCGGGACAAGTGTGGTTCCCATCAAGTGATCTACCTGTTAGACTAACTCCAGAGTTCCTGTGAACCATACCTACCATCCACATAATGACAAAAGTATTACAGAAGTATAAAATGATGTCATTGGCACAGTGTACTCAGCCAAGTTTAGTACCTCGGTGGCCATGTTATACTGTAGAGATTCTTCTAGCCTCATGCTGGAGCATGTCTGAAAGTACTGTGTCCTCCAGTTGGCATTACCGAGTTTGCAGAATGCCTCCTGTTCACAAGTGAAATCTGCTGTTTTTTACATATGGATTAGAACTGTTTGTCCACTAATTATATGAAATCTAATGTTTATCATTTGTTGTAGAACTGCAGTGTACCACTGTTACTGTTTTAATGGCATCATACTTGTTATGTGAACTTAACTAAGAGAAAAGTGAAGAGCCAAGATTTGGTTGTATCTGTTTCTGGGCAATGATACAAAGTAACTTGCTATTCTACACAAGTTTGTTATGTACTGTAGTCACTGTGTATAATAGTGCTGCTTTGTTTTGTTAGTTTTGTTTGGCTGTCAGTATTCGATATATAGTGACATTAAATGACGTTGTAGATAAGTCAGGGAACAAAGCATATAAAGTGGATGTATGACAGGCCAGATCCTGATCTAAGCAGAACACATAACAAGAGGCGATAAAGATAGGGCAGCATGTTGGTGTTATGATATTATGTAAAACGTAAGTAAGAAAATACGGGGTAGCAGTACAAGACATAATAACAGAGAATCTGAGAATTACTTGTTAATAAAGATTGTATCTTTTAATTTCAAGGAATTGCTGCTGCTACTACATTCAAGCCCACTAAGGATATGGAACTGTCAGAAAAGCAGCTGCGTGTGGCATTTGATGGTGATGCTGTTCTGTTTTCTGATGAATCTGAGCAAATTGTGAAAGCACATGGCCTGGACAAGTTCTTTGAACATGAAAAGGCTTATGAAGATAATCCACTGGCTCAGGTATTGTCAGTAATGCCGTCCTGTTATTTATTGTTATATGACATAATTTAGAGAATCCAATGGACAAGTTTTCCTTCCTCCCAGGACATGCACACACACACACATACACACACACACACACACACACACATATATATATATATATATATATATATATATATACACACACACACACACACACACAATTCATCATCATAAATTCTTAATCCTAGGATTGATTTTCAGCATCACACATGTTTTTCACAGTTTGGTAAATAATGTAGTTCATATCCTTCACTCAGATTTCCTTCTTGATGAATGGCAAAAGGTTTTAAATGAATTGTCATGAATACATTTTTCTTGTCATTTTAATTTTAATTGCTCAGTAAGCCAGTCTTTTGGAATGTGTACTTCTAACCACCATGGCAATCTATAGCACAGATTGCATGTTGTAACTGTTCCCTGTCGGTTAGCCTGATGCATCATATTGTTTCATATTTTTACAACTGCAGAGTCCAGCTTTATGCTCCTTATCCTTACAGAACTTACATGGGTGAGATGTTGCTGTGCTTATAAGTGTAGGACTAGCTCTTTAAAGTAGTAATTAGGTAATTTAAAACTAGGTCTGCTCTATAGACATAATAAATACCTTACAAATGCTTCCAGACTCTCCCTTGCACAAGCCTTTCTACTCCCAACACTGCTCTACGCAGCCCCTATTCTCACACACCTCTAATCAAACATTCTCACTAAACTAGAGCTCACCTATGCCTCCAGCCTACCTTACTGCACCTACCATTGCATCACCTTAAGAAACATGCATTGGCTAGAATTTCATCACCAAATCCTAATACCACAGCTTCTCTTGACATATTCAGTTCTACATCAACCTTCTTCCTTTCCCTCTCTCTCCACTCTTGTCCAGTCCTATACTCCCAATTGCTCTGTCCACAGCTCTTAACAGAACCTACTGCAAGTCTACATGCCCAACAAAAATAGTGGTAAATTACTGTACAGCTATTCCATAGCAAATGCATGGAAAAAACTACCTCAAAATATCAGATGTATCACAGACTCTAGGACCATTAAAATAGCAATTAAAGACTACTTCCACAAATCATGGACATGCCTCTGCCATGACCCAACATAAGCTACCTTCCTCTACCATAGACTACTGCCCTCTCAGATATTACCATACTTGTCTTGTCACTGGCTCCCTACCTCCTCTCTTTTTTATTTTTTTTATTTAACATTTGTTGACTGGGAAAGTCCATCTAGGACAGAGCCTATTTTCAGCAGAGGCCTGAGGAGAAACACTCCAGATGCATGTCTATAGATTGTGAGAGGAAATCTGAGTATGCAGAGGAAACACACACGTACACAGGGAGAACATGCAAACTCCACACAGAAGGCACCCCAGCTGAGAATTGAACTGGCAAACCTCTTGCTGTGAGGCGACAATGCTAACCGCTGCACCACTGCATCGCACTTCTCTTTCTGTTTCTTACTCCATGTACTTTTGCCTCTGTTTTTTTTATTTCTCCTCTATGCTAGCTACAAGCATATACCTTAGTACACTTCTCCAACCATATACTCTTCACTTTTGTGCTAGATCATTAGTCCTCTTACTCTTGCTATCTTACTACAACTTTCTTATAAATATACTCAAACTGCAGTCTGTTTTTTTTCTACAAAATGTATGTTTATGCCCATTATCCTGACTTTATCCCTGATAATAAATCTCTAAGTTACTTATACTTTATCATCTTATACAGAATGCATTTTTTATGTAAAAACTGAAGTAGTTATGTACAGATAATGTTAATTATTCATTATTTTTTGCAATAACTGTCTATATGTTAATTATGTTTAAGTAAGTTGAGCTTTTCTCCTTGGGTCTCTGCTGAAAAAGGGCTCTGCCCAGTCAGACTAACTCAGTTAGCAAATGTCAAATAAATAAATAATAAATAAATTAATTAATTAATTAAAAAGGAAAACTTCCCTTCCACAAACCACCTGCATTCAATATGCAGATGACTCAACACTTATCTGTGCCGCGGTTTCTTCTGCTGAGCAACAGTCTAGTACCCAAAAAGTATTTACATCAGCTGAAAACTGGTTCCATCAATACTGTCTCCTTCTTAACTCCCAAAAAACTAAATTATTACTGTTCACTCCTACACAGAAGTCCTCTCCTATCAACTTCACAATTGTATCAAACAATGGCACAATAATATCACCTGATTCTACCACCACACTTCTAGGTGTCACAATTGATCATAATACCATGAAAGGTAAACTGAAAGCGACCCAATAAAGCCATGGACAAAGGCAACCAGTATATGTGACGTTTTATTAAAGAAAAATTCACACTAAAAACACTCCATCTCCATTAAAGCTGTTTGAAAATCCATTTTTGTTTCATCACACTTCATCAGATGTGGGTTAGAGTGAAAGATAGCCCTTTTATATAAAATCTAACTATTTTCAGCATAAAATAATGTATCCTCAAGCTTCAAACAGTTCTCAGAAAATGGATGAAAGAGCAAATACAGTGCCTAAATGCAATTGTTTCTTCATCCTGGCATCAGATTCAGGATAGCTTGTCATTATACCAGGTCATACGCATGATGTGAGCTGTAGTGTGGTTATGTTGGAACCCCGAGTTATATTACTGTCATGAACTTCCAGCCATCGTTAATGAATACAGGCAGTCCCTGAGTTACAGACAGTTACAGACAACCGATCTGCAGAAAACCCATAGATAAGAACGGACTGCAGCAATGTCGGAAATAATGTGAAAATAAATAAAAATCTTTAAAGTTGCCCAAATCTTACCTTAAAATGAAGAATTCTGTTTTACTTTCCTTTTCCATGTTCATGAAGCTGCTCGCACGTCTCGTTAGAGCAGTTACGTCTGCCTTCATGGAGAACAAGAGATCTAGTTGGTTAAGAGATCACTGCATTGGTGATCTGATTGGTCAAGTCTGCTGGCTTGTAGAGTGCACAGTATTGAAGCAGTTACTGTAATGTACAGTAGAATGGGCAAATGACATTGTGGATCACTAGGATCTGGGTGATAGTAGGAGGTCTGGCAGAGGTCTGAAAGTTCAGGAAAGAGTGAAAAACATTATTGGGTGATGCCTTTAGTACAGAAATGTTAAGTAAAGCTTAAAAAGAGGTAAGTTTAACATATTTGTTTGTATGGAATGTTCTAGTCTACTGTACTGTACTGTATTGCAGTAGAGTACAGTAGAGCATTCCATGTACGTGTTTCAAATTACATACAAATTTGACTTAAGGACAAACTAAAAACGGATCTCGTCCTTATCCCAGGGGATGCCTATAAAGTACTCTCCTGTTACATCTGTACACTTATCTAGCAATTTTCTTATCTGTACACTTATCTAGCAATTTTCTTGCAGCTGTTCTGCTGAGAGTTTCTTTCTAATATTTTTTTCATTAAATGGAAATACTGAAGACAGCAAATACAGGAACGTACAGGAACCACCATGATATTGTAGATAAAAGACTTTATTAGGAACAAGCGCTTTCACGTACTGCCAAGGTATGCTTCCTCAGGTTTCAATAATAGATCAAATTCACAACTTATTTATACTAAAGAACCCTTACTAATTAAACAATTAAACAATTAATTTCAATATGGTTTAAAATCATTCAAATAATCAACAAAATAAATAAGTTAAATTAACCATTTCTAGCCCAACTGATTCATTTTATCTACTTACTAAACGCAATACATGTATCTAAATATATGGAGATATACATAAACCTCATAAATGCTCCTTAACTGCATACATTACCACTAATATATGTTAGAGATAGATACTATGAAATTATAAATATATAATATATGTTATATATAATAAATAAGTAATAAATAAGTATGTGTAAATGTTAAAATCTACCTATAAAACCCAATAGTAAGAGAAATATTGAATTTCTCTTTGCACTTTAATGATGACAGTCTTATAAACTCATTTAATAACAATGACCCATATAAAATACATAATAGAATAAATAAAATTGACATCAAAATCTAAATTATAAACAAAAATTGTGCATGTGTGCAAATGCAATATAAATGCAAAATAGTTAATAATTAATAATTAATAATCTCAGTATCAAAAATGAGACAATTATGCAACAACAAGCACATAACATTCATCTGTAGCCCTAACATATATACATATATATGATAAATCACTTAGTTACTACCTGCGTCTTAATAATGCTGGTTTTATACTCAAAGCTTGGTTTAGGCCTGGCTCAAGGTGTGCCCTTAGCCTCAAAATCCAGTTTAACTCTATCAGCTCAAGGTGGCCCATGTTGTTCCCTTCTCTCATATTAGTATGTACTATTTGTAGTACCCTGAACTTAAAATGATGTTCAGGGAACAAATCAATATGTTTGGCTAAGGCATTAGTCAATATACCTTTCTTGATGTCATAGTTGTGGTTATATATGCGATCCTTGAGCCTCCTGGATGTCAAACCTACATAATATGCTTCACAAACTTCGCAGGTTGCTAGATAAACCAGATTTTTAGAGTCACACGTAGCATAAAAAAACGGTGTAAAAGTATAACCTAAGCCTGGTACTGTGAAAGATTGGACCTTGGAGATAAACTTACATATATTACATCTACTACATGGGTATGTTCCATTTCTAAGTATCTGCCTAATGTCCAACTTAAAGCTTCCCATTCTCTCATTACACAATAACCTCTTCAGATTTTTGCTGTTTCTATATCTGAAGATAGGTTTGTTTCCAACAATCTGAGTAACCAGTGGGTCCAATAATAAGATCTTCCAGTTATTAGCCACAATGTTGTTAATGTGATGGATATCATTAGTATACCTGGTTGTAAATGCCAATTTTGTATCATGTTGGTGTGAGTTAAAGGCCTGCGTATAGGTAGCCTGTTCCATACTGGCATTGGGGTGGGTTCCAATTATGGAGGATTTTATCTTATTTATCAATGTACAGGGATAGCCCCTGTCTGTGAAAAGGTTCCCTGTTAGATCCAAATGTAAACTCCTATCCTCTGGCTTACTACATAGACGTACTATCCTCAAAAACTGGCCTCTGGCCACATTTTGAAATATATGTCGTGGATGCATGCTGTTATAATGGAGGATGGCATTCCTCCAGCATGGCTTCCTGAAGACAGTGGTAGATATATAAGCATCTAATTCTTTTTCAATTGTTAAATCTAAAAAAATCAATCTTACAGATAGAATGTACCATTGTAAACCTTAGGAAGGTGGTCGTGGATTCCATATAGGAAACCAACTCTAACAGTGAGCTCTCATTCCCATTCCAAAATAATAAGATATCATCAACGAAACGCCTGTATAACATGACATTTCTAGATCTTTCATTATTAAAAAGGAACCTATTCTCCCATTGGTGCATTACCAGATTAGCATACGAATTTGCAGAGGGAGTGCCCATGGCTACTCCCCATGTCTGTGCATAAATCTTGTCATGGAACAGAAATACATTATTATTCAGGACTATATCTAATAAACTACATATTAGAGTTTGACAAGCCTTATCTAGAGTATTGTCCATGCATAGAAATTCCCTTATGGCCTCAACCCCATAGTCATTGGGAATGCTCGTGAACAAGTTCTTAATGTCCATCGATACCAGGATGGTCTGAGATGATATATTTTGTATAATGGATACCTCTTGTAGCTCATCCAACAGCCCATATGTATCCTTCAAGATGGTAGGTATCTTTTTGACTAGTGGGCCTAACTTAGACTGAATAAAGATAGATATTCTCTCAGTTACCCATTGCTCTCCTGCCACTATTGGGCGTAAAGGAGGTGGAAATATTCCCTTATGCATCTTAGGGAGGCCTTTTATTACGGGTATAAGGGGAAAATCTATTAACAAATATTCATATAGGTCTTTGTCAATTTGTCTGCACATAAGAAGGTCAAACAGTGAATCCTGTACCTGTCTCACAATATATGCTATATCTTTCTTTGTTATACATTTATAGGCAGAGTCATCTTCAAGCATTATGGACATTAATTCCACATACATCGAGGTTTCCATTATTACGACTCCCCCACCCTTGTCTGCTGGTTTAAATGTTAGCTCTTTGTTATTCCGTAAATCCCTAAGACAAGTTTTCATTTTCGCATCTAAGTTGTGGAAAATACCTCTATGCTTGTTCTCAGTAAAATGTGCATAGAAATCCCTTTCACAAGATCGTACAAAACATTCAACAATATTGGATAGTGGCGGGACAAACAAGCTATTATTTCTAAGATTACCATTAGTATTCAAACGTGGTATTTCCATATCATTAAACAGTACCTTTAGAGATAATGTCCTTGCGAACAACCGCAAATCAACTAGCAATTCTGAAAGATTACTTCCCTGTGAGGGGATGAACGATAAGCCCTTGTTCAACAAGTCCTCTTCATTGGTAGTTAACTCTCTTGTTGATAAATTGAAAAATAGGCTCTTCAGCTCTTGTTCTTCCGTCTCGGTTCCATGGTCTCGCCTGAATGCTTCCTTTTTCCTCTCCCCCGACTCTCCGAGCGCGTCATTGCCCTGGTTCTGTATTGGACCGGTAATGGTAAAAAAGGACCTGTTGCTGTGTTGCCTCCAAGTTTTGGTCTCGCTCCCAGAGGAAAAGTAGTTTTTAAGGCTAGCTGATTGCATGGTGGAGTCTCGCCAACTGGTAGCAGACCGTCACTGCTAATGCTATCAGATGACGTCATCGTCGCATTCACATTACTCATAGAGTCATCATTCTCGCTGATTTCAATGCGCTGGTTATCTATATTAGTGGGTTCATGTTGTTGGACCTCCGAAGCATTATTATATCTGGGCCATACAAAAATCTGTCCAGTTGTAAAATCCTGATAATCCCTCCTGAGTTTCTTATATTTCACTTGCTCTAATCTTTCACTGTATGCAGCGACCTGCTTAAACATGTTGTTAAGTTTAGATTCATATATTTCTCCCTTATATGAACGTAGTATATCTTGATGTAAAGTCTCTACCTGGGTAATCAGGTCAGCCTCAAGGGGAGCAAAATATTCAATCAGTAATTTGATGTATTGCATACTGAAGTCTATGTTAAGTTGCTGCCACCTTCTTAGTAATTCGGGGTGACTGTCACCGTAACTAGGCATGCATAATATATGCATGCCCCGAGGTATCACCTTAAAATGAAGGCAAGCCTCTAAGTGTCTCCTCTGCCAAATAAACCTATGCAACTTATATAGGTCATTTTCAAGCTGTCTTAACACATTATAGAAATCTTGTAAGTTCTCCACAGTACCTGTTCTAATATTAGTAGCTGGTAGGTAAAACTCCATGCTCAAAAGCGGGTTCTCCCATTGGTGAAAAATATTGTTCCAATCAATAGTATTATTCCTGTTCCCAGGATTGTAGTCCTGAAGACCTAAGAGACTTGAGTTGCTCATTCTTGCATACTTTTATAATTGCGGTGGTTCTAAGTCTTTGTTATTCTCTAAAGCAGTCCCCAGAAGTTTTGCCTGAAATTAAAACTGCAAATAAAATCCAGTAATGAAGTAATTCACCACATTAATGGTACTATCTTTATAACTTTTCACAAGTTTACTGTTAAGTCTAGAACGTCACCTCTTAAGAGTACCAGTTTCCAGCTTCACAATCCATTCTCATGCACTCATTGCATTAAACAACTCAATATTTACATTTTTATCTTTAGGAAAAACATTTTTAATATTATAACAAGTCAGTTAGAGACTAAAATACATGCTTGTTAGTTACATTGATTTCACATTGCAGCCCAGTATACTGTGCAGAATGGAGCAACTTGCAGCTAGTACCAGTGACTCTGAGGCCGTCTTGCTGACTCACATTCATAAAGTGGCCAAATGATCATGAATAGGTCGGCTGATGCAGTCATAAATGGGTGTAATATTTTATCCATTTCCAAAAATTCTTTAAGTGCTCACTAGATTTAACTGTTGGATAGAATATATCTTAGTTTAGATGTAGCATTGTTAGTTGACAGTATGGATTTTTGTTGTGTAGTGTACTTATGCATTTTAACATACTATAGATATGAGTATTGTTTCAGAGTAGATATCTTTGTTACTGGTAATGATGAGTTACATAAAATGGGTTGCGAATTTGTACATTTAAATTTTTTGCAGATGTTCTGCCCTACAGCATGTTAACAGTATCTTGAATTAGTACAAAAAGCAACACTCAAGGCTGGAAACCAGAAAAGTAGCACCAAAACGAATCTTTATTCACCACAAGTAAACACTTTTGTATGATTATTGTCACCAGACTTCTTCAAACAAAGTAAACCATACAATATTAAACTTATATACCCACCAAAATGGAATCAGTTAGTCAATTTAAAAAAAACACTTTGCAATCAATTAAATATTTTAAACAGACACAGCCCTAAAAGGAAAAAAACTTCTCTAATAGACTAAGAAACAATAAGTAAATGCATTCCATTAGAAGATAGCAACATATAAAACCAAGTGAAAAACAGTAAACAACTTTCTAAAAGTGCATAATTATTTTGGAAAAATACATTAAATATATCCACACTGGTGTATATACTAAAACTTTATTATTATATACATTTAATAAATAATTACTTACTATCATCTATCAAAGACTTTTAATTTAAGCCTACTAGAAATGGATGTTGCATCATTAAGTCCTGGTGGAGAATAAGCATTTAAAAAGACTTGCCACCAGGCTTCCTTCTCTTCAGGATGCAATTTCCAAGGCCCCCCCTAGCTTCAAACTTCACCTATTGAATTACTAATTTAAAATTATGCTCTGGAAACATCTTTAAATGTCTATATAATGCATTTTTTTGCATCTCGCTGTCGAATTTTATAAAGATGTTCATAAATACGTTGTGCAAGCTTGCGTTGGGTCTTCCCAATATAAAAAGCTGGACACTGGCAACAAACTGCGGCATAAACTACTGCATAAGTTTGGCAGTTATATTTTCCCTTTACCACAATTTTTTGATCACCAATTCTAATACTAGATGTTCTCAAAATATGCTTACATTGGTGGCACATGCCACAAGGTGCTATGCTCCCCTTAGCCTCAATGACTAGGGGCTTTTCTAGTAAACTCTACCTTTCCGAAATACAAAATTGGGATGATTTCCAAAGGTGTCCAACATAGCCTGTTCCTGCATAAGAATAACCCAGTTTTTCTTAACAATATCCTGCACAAGAAAACTATCACTGGAATATGTACTGACAAAGGGACATATAATCTCCTGAGAATTTCCAGTACCTATTGAATGTTCACCATTTCTAATTATGTCATCCCCATCATTTATACCAAGGTATAAATACCAAGTCCTAAGGGGTAATAAAGTTTGCCCATTTAAAGACATATCAGGACTTCCCAATATTGGGACATATAAACCGTTACTTCATTTTTTAATAACCTCCTGTTTTATATTGTATATTGAACTAATGAGGATACCCCCTATCAAGGAACATTTTGTTCATAAATTTACATTCTTCAAAACAATCATTGAACTGGGAGATCATCCGGGCAACTCTGACAAACTGACTCTTGATAATCCCCCGCTTAACATGCCTAGGATGACTGCTAGAATAATGAAGCATGCTATTCGAATAGGTGGGCTTCCTAAAAATTGTTGACTTAATGTAACCGTCACTTATTTTGGTGATCAGTACATCCAAATAGAAAATCTTTTCTTCTTCCACCATATAAGTAAATTTAAGAAAATCTGTACTTTGTTTGAGATAGTCAATAAATACAGGAGTATCTTCCTGTCCATGCCACAAACAGGTCATCAAGGTAATGCAGATATAAGGGAATGTGTTCAAAAAAGGGGAACAAAAAAGGAAATGTTTCTCCCACCAGGCCATCACTATGTTAGCAAAAAGGGGGCCACAAGCCGACCCTATTGCTACACTTTCAAGTTGTTTAAAGTGATGGCCCTCAAAATATATAAAATTATTTTTTAAAACTATTTCCATAAGCTGAGTATAAGTATTGATATTGCTCTGTTCAATACCCAAATCGGTATATAAAAAATCAGAGAACCAATTCAACCCTGCACTATGTGGTATGCAGCTGAAAAGATCCTTTACATCAAGGTTGATAAAAACACTCCCCGACCCATAAGGGACAAGACTGTTACATTTCCTCAAAAACTGCCAAGAATCATGGCATAAATGTGGGAGGTTTAGAACCTTATTTTTCAGTCTTCTGTCCAGGAACCTGGCTATAAAATTGTTTTATGACCACCATGAATCAACTATCGGCCGAAGGGGGGGATTAGCCAGGTCCTTGTGGATTTTCAGAACTCCAAATTTGACTGGAATTTTAGGGGTTTCAACAGTCATATAATTGTATTCATCAATGCCAATCTGGTCCTGGGTAACCATATCAAAAAGTTCCCAGTGAATCCTATTATAAGCAATATTGACCTCATTGATGGAAGCCTCACTGTAAGTACTACTATATAAAAGTTTAAACATATTCTGAATATAGTCTTCCTTTTGGAAAATCACCATCCCCCCTTATCTGGTTGCATAAACCTGAGGTCAGTTTTACCCCCAAGTTCAGACAATAATGTTGTTTCAAGAGCAGATAAATTACTTCTATTACTGTCTGTTCTAAAATTATGCATACAATGGCGAAAATCCATCCATCTTGCATTCTGTTTTCAAAGATTTGAATAAATGATGTGGATCAGGATTATAGGTGCTTGGTATTCTACAGTCATTGTTACTATTATAAACATGATTATCATTTCTGTGCAAATATTTTAAATTCAAGTTCCTAATATACATTTTTAGATCACTAATTAACTCTCCAAGATTACATGGTTTGCTGGGTACAAAACTGTATCCTTTAATGAAAAAATCTGCATGTTGAGCAGTAAAGGAAAAAACAGAGTAGTTATAAATTTTAAAGTCACTAGATGAATTAAAAATAATGTTTAATTGTCTTAAAACAGTCACCTTGGTTGTCTCCTGTTGTTGTAAACTGGACCGTTCCTCTGTCTTTGTTGATTCCACCCTTTCCCCTGTGGATAGGGGTTCCAGTGTTGAGGCCTTCTGTTCCTGAGCCTTTCCAACTTCCGCGGCCCTAGTACATCTAAAGGGACAACCTCCCCTTCAGAATCAGTTGTTCCATGTTCTCCCTGGTCTATGGGCTGCCTTTGATGTTCTGTATAGTTTCCACGAATGGCTGGTGGTGCAGGGTAAGCCTTACCTGCCTGGTAGGCTTTGCAGTCATGTTCCAACTACACCATCAACTTGCTTGAAAATAGCATCATACTGGTGTTGGCTGCTTTCATACAAGCCTGCCGTATGTATTTACTCATCCAAGGCTAGAATTTCACCAAGCAACCTCTCCAAACAAGTGATGTTATGTTTCACCGTGAGCTCCATGAGCTCACAACCATGTCGGTCGAAAAGGGCCAACAGTTCCTGATGAAAAAGGGAATGTTGAACTAAACCTGTTGGAAATTTCCAAGTCCAAAGGCCTTTTGGGACTTGGCAAACCTTAAGACACTCATTAAAATGTGAGTTCTCCTGTTGTCATTTTTTATAGTCAATTAATTTATTTTTAAACATAGTTTGGTATCCATAGCATCAGACACCCCCACACTGGCCTGGAGTGATGGTACATTCCTACCAAGCCAGGAATCAAACATTCCAGGTAAACAATGTTGACATTACTATTAATATTAACTGGAACAAAACTTGCAGTCCGTAAAGGGAGGGCTGGATATTGCTCAGAGCCCTGTAAGCCAAAATTGTTAGTTCCACCTCCTTCCTTCAGAGCAATAGGTGTTGTATTAAAATTAGTCTGCGAACCTGAACAGTCTTTCTCCACAGTTGCTTTAGGTAAAAGTTGCTGTACAAGGGCTGTTAGAGACTGAAGACAGTCTGTAAGCTGCACAAAATCCTCATAGGTGATCCCAGGGTTTCCTTCAGCCATGGTGCAGTAAAACACAGGAAAAACAAATAATATGAACAACCAGTCCAAAAAGCAACACTCAAGGCTGGAAACCAGGAAAGTAGCACCAAAACAAATCTTTATTCACCACAAGTATGCGCTTTTGTCTGGTGAGCGTCACCAGACTTCTTCAGACAAAGTAAACCATACAATATTAAACGTATATACCCACCAAAATTGAATCAATTAGTCGATTTAAAAAATACATTGCAATCAATTAAATATTTTAAACAGACACAGCCCTAAAAGGAAAAAAACTTCTCTAATCGACTAAGAAACAACAAGTAAATGCATTCCATTAGTCATATCCAAAATGTATAGAAGACAGCAACATATAAAACAAGTTAAAACAGAGTAAACAACTTTCTAAAAGTACATAATTATTTCAGGAAAAATAAATTAAATATATCCACACTGGTGTATATACTAAAACCTTATATACATTTAATAAATAATTACTTGCTTTCATCTATCAAAGACTTTTAATTTAAGCCTACTAAAAATGGATGTTGCATCATTAAGTCCTGGTGGAAAATAAGCATTTAAAAAAGACTTGCCACCAGGCTTCCTTTTCTTCAAGATGTACTTTCCAAGGACCCCCCCCACCCAGCTTCACACTTCACCTGTTGAATTACTAAAAATTAAAAATTATTCTCTGGAAACATGCTTAAATGTCGATATATTGAATTTTTTGCATCTTGCTGTCAAATTTCATAAAGATGTTCATAAATACGTTGTGCAAGCCTGCGTTGGGTCTTCACAATATAAAAAGCTGGACACTGGCAACAAACTGCAGCATAAACTAGTGCATAAGTTTGGCAGTTATATGTTGCATTTACCACAATGTTTTAACAACCAATTCTAATATTAGATGTTTTCAAAATATGCTTACATTGGTGGCACATGCCACAAGGTGCCATGCTCCCCTTGGCCTCAATGACTAGGGGCTTTTCTAGTAAACTCTTAAAGCTCATACCTTTCCAAAATACAAAATTGAGATGATCTCCAAAGGTGTCCAACATAGCCTGTTCCTTCATAAGAATAACCCAGTTTTTCTTAACAATATCCTGCACAAGAAAGGTGTCACTGGAATATGTACTGACAAAGGGACATATAATCTCCTGAGAATTTCCAGTACCTATTGAATGTTCACCATTTATAACTATATCATCCCCATCATTTATACCAAGGTTATCAGTCCTAAGGGGGTAATAAAGGTTGCCCATTTATAGAAATATCAGGACTTCCTAATATTGGAAGATATAAACCGTTACTTTGTTTATTAATAACCTCCTGTTTTATATTGTATATTAAACTAATAGGATACCCCTGTCAAGGAACATGTTGCTCATAAATTCACATTCTTCCAAAAAATTATTGAACTCGGAGACCATCTGGGCAGCTCTGACAAACTGACCCGTAATAATCCCCTGCTTAACATGCCTAGGATGAGTGCTAGAATAATGAAGCATGCTATTCGAATAGGTGGGCTTCCTAAAAATTGTTGACTTAATGTAACCATCACTTATTTTGGTGATCGGTACATCCAAACAGGAAATCTTTTCTTCTTCCACCATATAAGTAAATTTAAGAAAATGTGTACTTTGGTTGAGATAGTCTATAAATACAGTAATATCTTCCTGGGGTCCTGTCCATGCCACAAACAGGCCATCAAAGTAATGCAGATAAAAGGGAATGTGTTCAAAAAAAGGTGAACAAAAAAGGAAATGTTTCTCCCACCAGGCCATCACTATGTTAGCAAAAAGGGGGCCGCAAGCCGACCCCATTACTACACCTTCAAGTTGTTTAAAGTGATGGCCCTCAAAATTTATAAAATTATTTTTTAAAGCTCTTTCCATAAGCTGAGTATAAGTATTGATATTGCTCTGTTCAATACCCAAATCGGTATATAAAAAAAAAAAATCAGAGAACCAATTCAAGCCTGTACTCTGTGGTATGCAGCTGAAAAAGATCCTTTATGTCAATGGTGATAAAAACAACCCCCTCCCCATAAGGGACAAGATTGTTACATTTCACGAAAAACTGCCAAGAATCATGGCATAAATGTGTATCTTGAATTAAAGAAGACCAGTAAAAGGGGATTTAGTTTAATGGGACCAGACTTCCTTTTATTTGGTATGTGGGGGCGGGGGGAATACTTCCTCATACTGGAATATCGGTTTTTGGTTCACTACACTGCATGGGGATGATATTGGGGCTGGTACCATGTAGTAACAATGTCAGTTGCTCCATCTGACATCAGTACATATCTGACATTACACTTGGGGGGGGGGTTAAACAGGCTAGTAAAATCCTTATCTTCCCACTAGCTATTAGCAAATCTCAACGTTCTTGTCACTCTGTTCACACGCTTAATGAATATTGGAAGTCCTTAGCACTCAAGGATGGATAGCTAAAGTGGAAAATAGGAGTAATAGAACATGGAACTGGTAGCTAAATGCAAGACATTAAATGCCAGTTGGGATGCAGAAGAAATTAACACAAATAATCCAAAAATGTTAGGAGTATGTATATGGCTATGTGAGTCGGTCATGTAATTTGCTTACTTATTCTGTATGGCTACACAAGGTTATATATATAGTAATGGGCTGTTTGTGTAGTTTGTTAGTGATCATAGTTATTAGGTGGTAGAGTTACACAAACTATGTTTCCATTTAGAAAGTCTGTAATTAACTAACATATAAATATATCTGAGATTCATGTGAAATATGGCACAGTATATGAAGTAGGCTTTGGACTAGTTTGTTTAACCGAAGAGTATTGGCACTGTTTCAGTTTTTGTCTTTTGTAACAAGTATATGAAATGTGGTAAGTGTTCAGTACCATATTCTACTCATTAAAAGTAAATGCAGCTTACTGGGTACTGATGATAGTAGCTGTATGGATTTATAGGTATATAAGCTAACTAATACACCATAAAGGATGTCTTGACACAGGACCACTGTCATGCAGAAAGTCCATATAAACCTTTCACACATTGGGAGTTGGGGTCATATGTCTGGCCTGTCAGTGATCATAATCTTGCCAAGCACTATGGGTGGGTGGAAGTATTTATTTGCTCTACACTGAATGTAGTAGGCATAGCTCTACACTTACAGAAGTCAGTGGGAGAACCTTTGGAAACTTATAGAAATATTTACCCAAACCCTGTTATGGTGGTCATCTCTCACTAGAAGCACCATGGATATAGAGCAATGACTGCTTAAAACAAGAATGATTTAGGTAGATCAGACTTGTATTATGAAACATCACTTAGACGTTCATTTAGAATTGTATACCAGTCAGGATCATCACGCTTTACAAACTGAAAAATACAATCCTGCTTGGGCTAAGGAAAAGTTCTGTTTTGAAATAACTGAATATCTTGTATTGCATGATGAATAATAAGAGCATAGGAGCACGTGATGATACTTGGCTAATGATCCTGAAGTACCTTTTTAAGCCTAGGTACTCTTCCCAGATGTAATGGACAGATTTTGGTCCCTTGGGTTTGTCTGGGAGTCTTATATAACTTGGGCAGAATCTACACACTTCCTCTCTCTAATAGAAACATTGATGCCAGACCAGGGTAGATTTACAATTTCCATCCACTGATCCATGTTACTTTTGAGTAAATGCAGGGAATAACTCTGTTTCACATGGATTGGAAGCCTGTTCCAGAGAAGGAGTAGTCTCTGTTATACATACCTGTCTCTCCATGTTTTATTTATGTTGCAAATATTTAGGTCCCTGGATTGGGTGTTTCTGATGCCATTAGTTTTGTACATCTGCAGCAGAGATCTATTAAGGATGGATTAGAGGATGTTTTGCAAAGGAATTAGGACTTTACCCAAGAGAGTGTTTACTGTACAGAAAGTGAGATAATTAAAAGAAAAAGAAACATTTGGCCTTTTAGAAAGTAAGCTGTATACCACTTAATCAGCTTCAGAAACGAGTTCACAAAAAGGATGGAGAAACATGTATACAAGTGACAACATTTGTATATTGTGGTAGAACTTATCTGACACATTCAGTATGATTTTGTTTTAGGGAGTCATATATTTTGTTAAATGGCATTTTTCTTTTTCTGAATACCAATCAAATTGATTTTTTTTGTTAAGTCTGTCACTTGGGAGGGTGGTGGCTAATTCTGGAAGGTGATAGTTTCACAGCTCCTAGTTGATCTACAGGTTCACAAAACCTTAAACTTACAGTAAGAAATGTAAATTTACAGTATGAGATGTAACCTGTCAAAGGGACTTTTAGAACAAATTGATAAGACAGCATAGAGAAGTATGCATAACTTGTATCAGTGTAATTCATAAAGTTGTGAAATTACTTCATAGTTTAGTTTTGCTAGTATAAAAACATCCATATATGGTAGGTCTTAATTTTTTTTTTTTTTAACACAGGGTCCACTCAAGGGGTTTCTGGAGTCCCTCGGAAAGCTTCAGAAGAAATTTTACGCAAAAGGAATGCGATTGGACTGCCCAATCCGTACATACCTTGTCACAGCTCGCAGTGCTGCCAGTTCTGGTGCCAGAGCATTGAAGACCTTGAGAAGCTGGGGATTGGAGATTGATGAAGCGTTATTTTTAGCAGGTGCTCCAAAAGGGCCACTACTAAAAAAAATACGCCCGCACATCTTTTTTGATGATCAGATGTTCCACATAGAAGGAGCTCAGGAAGTTGGAACTGTAGCTGCTCATGTGCCATATGGAGTGAGCCAGAAATATAATAAGACATCTAAGAAGAGCACAGAAGCAACTAAGAAATAAAAGCTCCACTTCAGCAGGCTCATCTGTTTAAGGCCATTGATGTTACTCTACAAACAGTACAAATGGTATTTCATACTATAGTCACACTGTACAAAAACAACTAGACATATCACTGTTGTTTTAATGAATGAACAGGGTATAGAGACGCTGCATATCATCTCATGTGAAAGCCTGAAATGTTCAGTCTAAACCAGCACCACATGACAAAATAGATAGCTCCAAGGAGCAGGTGTAAAAGTGAACTCCATGGCCTTTAACCCAAAAGTACTATTAGCTAATATGAAAGATATAAACCTTAAAACACGAAAGCAGGATTCTCTTCATATAAAGCATATTCTTTTCACTTTCATAATTAGTGTGCAATGTGTATAAAATCTGTCAACAAAGCAGACTGAAAACCATGAACGCTTTTCCTGATGATAACATTGCAGTCATTCAGAATGCAAACATTTTAGAAAATGTATTAAACAGATTCAGATCTGGCAATCAGAAGTGTCCAAAAGACTTGTTAAGTTATGGAAAGCAATAGTTGAACACAAATATTTGTAGTGCTTATATTTTTTGTATTTGTTTTTTATTTGCTGTTCAGTTATTCATGTATCATTTCCCACTTAAACATCTTTTCTGTCCCTAGAAGCTCTCTTACTTGATAATATCATATGAAAAATTGTTGTGCTTAGAAATGAATGACTATAACACCACAGGGCTTGTACAATGACATAGGGTTAGAAAGAAATGGTACATTTATTTGCATTTTCATGAATATGGAATGAAACAGTAGTTTCTACAATGATGCTTTAAAGCTCATTTTATGTGAAAGAAACAACTGTGTATTATACTGCCTGAACTTGACCAAAAACACATTTCTAAATACTGATGTCTCTAAGACTTCAAGTCATGGTGTTATGCACTGTTCATTCACCAATTTCAAATAGCTTGGCTCACAACTGCATTTCACAGGGGGAAGCTTTTCCAAAATAGAACATATCCTGAAACAGTGACAGTGTGAAATGCATAGTCTAGTAGTGTTTGTATTTTAAAGATAGTAACTGTGTTGATGTGGATTTTATTTTTAAGTTAAGTTTTCTGATTTAGCTGTTCCGTAGATTTTTCAGTTATAATGTTGTGTGTGGGCAGGTGATTTTACAGCAATTGAATACTTTTATTTGTCTGCTTTATTTTATATTTGTATACTTTGCACTTTTCAGGCTGACATATGCCTCTTTTTATTGACTGGCAGAAACATTCAAGCATTATTCAGACAGTATGCTCTGTGTTTCCTTTTTCTTAAGATAGCCATGCAGTGAATGGTTATGTACAGTGAGTGATACTGTTCACAATAGCTTTGAATAACACTGTTCAAAAAGGCTTAGTTCTTTGTAGCACTTTAGAAAAGCTGAGGTAGAAATGACATGTTTGTTGTCATACTTTCTGCCGCTGAGATGTATGTTACAATTTGGTGCTGTTAGAAAATACTAGCTTCTTAGCAATGCTTGCAAACCATCAGCATTTGTTTATGCATAAGGACTGCAGTGCTTATGTTCTGAATGATATTTGATCTAATAATGTCCTAAGAAAGTCAATTTTAACAAAATTAAAGAGCCATCAGTATAAGCAAATTGTGCACTTCCCATAAAAGACAGCAATGTAATTAGATTAAGCAGGCTGTTTTGATGTTGGAGCTATATAGTACAATGGAGCAGTTGCAACTCAGTATGAAGAATATGAGTATGAAGATCCCAAAGGATGAACTGAAAACTGTTGCTGTGGATAGAGGGGTCTTGGGTGACCTGTTCAGCTTGTTAATGCAAAAATTGTGGATGGATGCATGCATGCATTTCGTATCATAATTCATGTGTCTTTCCCAGAAAAGAGTAGATTATTCTCTACAGATGAAGAGGGATGAACTACCTCAAATGGAATAGTCTTGGGGTCTTATTGCTGCATGATGGTACAGCGGACTAGGGTCTGTCAGTACGTGATTCCCTAGTGACTGTACTGTAACCATCATAAATGAGTATAATAATGAAAAGAAAATGGAGTCATAAAATAAATCTCTTAGTTTGCTGATCATCCAGTGTCATCCATCTTCACATTTGGTCATAGGCTCTGCAAAGTGACCACGAGTAACATATCACATTTACAGGCTGAAGTAATTATGCTCCTAGTCTGTGTAACTGAGAACAGGCTCCGTTCAAAAGCTTGGTAATCTAGGGCCATTTTGAAATTCATTGCTGTTCTAGATTGATAGGTGTCATTTGATGCAGTTTAGCCAATTTGTAAACATGTCCCTGGTCACCTACAATGAGAGGTATACCATGCATAACTTATTAGGATGAGGCTGTGGTGTAGATGTAAGGCATGCTGAAAAGCTTATATCTCCTAACTTGCTTTGGAATCCCTGGGGATCCCAAACATTGAATTGAAAACTGTTGCTGTGGATAGGGATGTCTCGGTGACCTGTTCATCTTGCTACCACTGTTACTCTCACACAGAAAATAATGTAGAAAATTGTAGCTGGATAGGTGGGTGGATAGATGCATTTCATATGATGTAAATGGTGGTGTAAACATTGGCTCAATACAATTTGGTTGCATTGAGTAATGTTGATATAACATCCTGACCCCATGTTAAATAGAATAAAGGGGACTGATGATGATGGCAATGTTGCCAAGTCAACATGTTACGAGTACATTTTGTAAAAGCTCCATATGTGTGTATAGGTACAACAGATATTTGCTCTGCTGCATTTTGAGTCTTTATTATTGACATGTCAGGAGTCAATATTTTGAGTCTCAGCAATTCAGTAGATAGCCTTCAATAACACAAATATTACCCATTGTGAAAGCATGTTGTGTTAGTCATGTTCTGTGTTGTACAGTGTGGTCTACGATTTTACAACCCCAGCATTTCCAGACTAGGAATATGGATTATATGGCCTGAAAACTCATTGTCGGTTCAGCCACGTTGTATTTCACAAGAGCAGCACAAAATGATGTAGAGCTCTTACAGTAGTTTTCACAACATAACCCTAACTTTTAAGAATTGTCTTTCTATACTCTTTCAGGATTACAAACATAAATTAGTGTAACAGCCTTACACTAACAGCTGTAGCCTCTTCAAAATTATTGATGCCTACTTTTCACATTTAACCACTTAGAACAAGCATGATACACATAGGTTATGTACTAGGACTTACTTTAATTCAGTCCAGTAATGCTATGCCTGTGACCCTCAGCTAATCACTGTTTTAGCAACTGACATTGGAAAACTTGAGTAAGATAGGAATTTTTATTTATTTGTTTTATTCATTTGTTAAGCAGGTAAATTCATTAGGTAGCCTGTTTAAACCAATGAGCTATAGGTAATATCTTGTTAACTGACTTTCGTGGAGGTACACACACATACACACCAACACACACACACACACACACACACACACACATGTCCACAGGTACAATGCAAATACACACACACACACACACACACACACACACACACACACACACACACACACACACTGTTAAAGTAGAACTCCAATTACCACTAGCAGATACTAAAAAGTAAGGGAACCCATTAACATTTCCTGATTCATTAATATCATGTAGTGTTATACAAATTCACCATAGGTATTAAGGAACAAACACCAGCAAAACTTGTCCTCTGTCAAGACTTTATTTGACTTTAGTAATTAGTTGCAGAGATATAAATGACTGTAAAACATCCCAAATATCCCTGCAGCCAATAGGTCTTATTTTTAATTGTGCTAACAGCTACCTGGACACAGAACTTGATGTGGAGGAATCAGCAATTGGTCAGAATCTCTTTACGTGTGCCCCTCTCTCTCAGGTAGGCAGTCAAGATTTTGTTTAATATTTATTTACAGGGAAAGTTCAACTTGGAACAAAGCCAATTTTCAGCAGAGGCTTGGGGAGAAATGCTCCAGATACATGTCTTTGTAATGTGGGAGCAAACTGGAGCACCTGGGGGAAACCCACATGAACACAGAGAGGACATGTAGACTCCACACAAAAGGCACCCCAGCTGAGAATCAAACCAGAGAACTTCTTGCTGTCAGGTGACAACACTACCATTGCACCACAATACTTTCTGTATTATGAACCGGAGCTTTAGCTTGCTCATCTAGCAGCCATTGTTATTCCCCGATTTGTCATCCCTCATCTCTTTATCTACTTATAAATTACATGTTTCTATTAAGAAAAGAATAAATGGATATAAAACAGAAATATTGTAAACAATAATATACCATGGGCTAGCAGAATGTGTCTGTTTGTTACCAAAGCCAACTTTGTCATCAAGTACCAGAGAAGATATTGCTTGCTTATCTGCTGAAATCAACTTTTGCCTCTGTAACTCTCCTATTGCAGTATAAGGGAAAACTACAAGCAAATGTAATCTTTAATATAAAAAAACAGAAGCCCTAATAGTGAATTAAAGATTAGAGGCGAGCATATCAGTCACATCTCAATGATTATTACTCCTCAGCAAATCATCATTCCTCTGCATTTCTTTGCATGAAGGTGTTGTTATATGAGCATTTAGTTCTGTGCTACAAGCAACATATCACATAAGTTGTAACAAGAAATATTTGCACACTGGGATATATAGCTTGAAACTAAAAAGCAAACATACTGACTTTATTTATGCATGCCCCACATAACCTTTTACTTTATTTTATGAAGATACTCAAGTTATTGCTATTGTTAAATAACTTTTCTCTTTAAGACTTTTTATTTGTACAATAATAAAAACAGAAAAAAACAGAAAAAATAACTTACATTGAAAGGTCCAGTCATAAATAACATTTATTTTAAGTTAACTGAAGAAAACAAAAGCAGTTGGAAATTAAAAAAGAGCACCAATTTTATCACAATGGTGGAATCATTTGGCAAATCAAACTACTGAAGTGCATGTCATGTGGTTAACCTTTACAAATAATATCAGATTTTAATGAACACTCTGTAACACAGCACTGATTGTTCTGGCTATCCTAATTTCATGTTATCTTATGTCAATTGTATCTGATAGCAAGCTCTTATAAATGTCAAACTTCAGTGATGCCTGAAGAAGTCATTTTTATCTGTTGCGCCTGCTGGCTTGAGTGACAGTTTTATCCAACACTACTATTCACAGTGCTGGAGAGCAAGAAAAACTCTATAGACACTTTATTTCTCTCTAGACTATATTTAATGTTAAACAATTTCATCACACAAAAGATGGCCTTGGCTTTCCATTATTTTAATATGTTTTTTGATCTTTGAGAGATGTTCTTCTTAAAATGGGGTGCATTTTAAAGGCATTTGATTAATTAATTAGATGACATATAGGTTATTATCTGATAATACGGTGACATAGTTAATGCACATTTTTGTTGGGCTTACATTTAGCAATCACTTTGCTTTGCTTTCCAAGTTTAATTTCTAACATTTTTTGCATTAATACATGTACTTTCAAATATGTTCTTTGTAATCAACCAAACAATAATAATATTTATATTGTGCATGTTTGGAGACCACTTGATAGTATTTATTGTGTGTGTGTGTGTGTGTGTGTGTGTGTGTGTGTGTGTGTGTGTGTGTGTGTGTGTGTGTGTGTGTGTGTGGGTGCGCGACAAGAAAGTAAATTATATAGATTTTATTCCAATCAAACATTAAGCCCATGAGGACCTTAGAAACTTTAGAGTGATTTAAAATGAAAAAGTTTACAATAAAGTCCGAGGTGTAGATGGAATTACTTTTATTTTATTTTATGTAGAATCAGTATAAGCAGAATATATATATGTGCAGAAAATATAATTTAATATTTATGTGATAACAAAATGGCCTTGAGCATATGATAGCACTTTAGTGATGGAACACATAGAATGGGTTGCATTAAGTATTCTTATCTAGAAAAGTAAAACCATATGTACCAGTGTAAAGAAAACCACATTTAGATGGTAGGAAGGAGAATGGAAACAGTTCTGTAACTGTAGCTGATTTTGGCAGATCTAGTTGCATGGCATTTCCTCTATAACCTTGTAAAACATGATGATGCAGTGTGCCATGAGTTTTTGTAAATAAATGGAAAATAAAACATTTATGTTTATTGTGACAGTGCTGAGGAACATTGAAAATACAGCATATATACTTAAAAAACAATGGGACAAGGACATACAATGTGTCATTTGATGCATTTTAGTCAAGTACAGCAGCTTTGCAGTCAGTATTTATATACCTAAAATAAAGAGTCTTTATTTACAGTAGCCCCCTCCCAAATGTACACTGCATTGCTATTACACCTACATTTGTCAGATCCTTTTGTGGAACAATGTTTATTTGCAAAGGCAATTAACATGATTTAACATTTACTTTTTCTGCTTTAATTATTATCTTTAGAGTAAAAAAAAAATTATATTCAGACCAACTTTATATCATTTTTAGTTATCTAATAACCACCTACACAGCATTATATTTCCAATAGCATATGAACATTAGAGTCAGTTGTAGGTATCCACTTATTAAAATGGGGTGCAATATTTGTCACTGGGTAGAAACAGAAAGGGTGAAAAATAACTTTGATATTCCTTCTGTCATACAATAATATTGAAGTATTACCATAGTAAGAAATTGCATTCATATGTGCAATACACTTTAGAGATCAATTAAAAGTGAAGAGAACCATGGAAAAAGGAAGGAATAGAATATGTGGTTAACATGGACTATATATATAATACTGATGGAAGTATTGAAAGTTGGATATTTCTGTATGTCCCATAACAGTTTTCACTTCAGAAATGTTTCCAGAATGTTTGAACTTCTGATATAGCAGCTGTTGCCTTCTGTGTCCTGCCTGAAAAAATGCTATTCAGCTATACACTTGTTACTATAACCTTTTTCCAACTCTTCCATTTGCGTTAATCTAAACTATGTGATGTTTACTTGACCAGTTTTGTACATGTGCAGAAACTATATATGCCTAAAATACTGTACTTTACCAAATAAAAGGCTGTAAAGCCAAATATTGTCTGTGTTTGCATATTTTTTCTGATAAAGCAAATTATTTTCAGCATGAAATATCTGATTTTAACAAGACATAACAGTTTATTGAAAAGTGAAATTAGTTGTGGCTAGAAGAGTACAAATACACACAGACACACACACACACACACACACACACACACACACACACACACACACACACACACACACACACACACACACACACACACACACACAATATTTTGCTGTAAAAAATGTTTTGGATGCTATATAAGGAAAGTTTACAATATATCATGCATTGTTTCAAACAAGTTTATATGTCAAAGTTGTTGTTGTGTCTTTCGGCTTTTCCCAGTTAGGGGTCACCACAGCAGAACTCCAGTCCGCTAATGATTGGCAGTAGATTTTTACGTGCCAAGTTGCCGGCCCTGACGCACAACCTTAAACTAAGGTACACCCATTCACGCATGTCTCCACACAGAAGATGCTTTAGCTGAGAATCGAACAGGACAATGTCTTACTGTGAGGTGACAACACTACCACAGCACCACCACCGCAGTTGGCTTTTAAATCTTGCATTGCTAGCATCAACAGCCTCTTGGTCTGCATGCCACCACCAATTATTATGTGATGGTCAGGGGCTACATTGTCATAATGTGCACTACTGACCACTGAGTGATATGAAATGGGCATCTGGCCTTAGTTGCATTCAGCAGCTGCATATTGCTGCCATAGGGATATAACCAATCACTGCTAAACTGTAATAAGCCTTACATTAAACATTTCCAATTAGAGTTTGAATTATTGGCATTCCTTGGTTTCCCCCATGGTTTTCAGCCAATGACTTTAGTGAAATTTTACCAACATTAACAGAGATGTGTGCCAATCTATCTTACAATATACACACACACACACACACACACACACACACACACACACACACACACACACACACACACACACACACACACACACACACACACACTACTTAGAAGGGAACAAGGATACATTTTTAACGCCAGTATCCCAGTCTAGAATAATGTAAAATTATCTGCCCTTAAAATGAACCCAATGTAATGCAATAATTTGGTATGGATGGCTAAAACAGTGTCCGTTTGAAACATAGAAGCCAACAATTAAAATTTTGTGCACCAAATAACTAATGTGTACGTCTGGCATGCAAAGGCTCTTTAATGTTAAAGTTAAGTGATTTTTGTCCATTTAATACTTGGACACCCTCAGAACTACTAATGAACACTAAACACCCAATGTAAAACTTTACAAGATCACATGACAAAGTGAATATATATTAAGCTGCCAACCATTTTAAATTGGGTATTTAGAATTCATTATTAGTTCTGAAGAAATCTAAGTACTGCATGGAGAAGAGTGCTCAACTTTACCATTAAAGAACTGTGTGCCAAACATATTGGTTTACAAGTGGTTATATTATGCTGTGTTTTTTTTGAACAGTTAGAATGTTACCAGTGTTTTGTGAGTACCTACCAGTGTTCATGGTTTTATAAACAAAGGCATAGAAATACTTTACGTAATAGAACTTAAGGCAGTAAAGCTGAAAAAAACACATAAATATGCAAACATGCATGTGTCTGTACAGAAAATAAAAATAAGACAATTTAAAAAGATAGATATAGGAAAACATTGAATACCACTAAATGAACCTAACTCTATTTCTTAATGCAAATTGCTGTAGTCTAACCACCATTTCTATAATCATTCTGCAAGTTGCAAATGACACACTGGCAAAATATAAATTGAGCTCCCTGACTCTGTAAATGCAGGCTGCATTCTCTTGCCTCTGCTGCCTCTGTAAAGATCATTTACTACTCTCAGACTCATTTAAAGTATATGAAGTCTATTGTTCAAACAAAGGAGAATACAGTGGTCTTGAATTAATATTTCTTACAGGTTAAAAGTTTCAAATTTAAACAGCAGTCGAAATAAAAATGAAAGTGCAACAATTTTGTCTCTATTTTCCACAGGTTAGATTTTTTTTATTTAAACATTTTTTTTTCTTTATAGAAGAAAGTTGATTAAATCACACAGATTTGCATCCCAAGTAAGGTAATTTAGCTTTTGACAGTGAAAAATGTCTAGTATACTTAGCTGCATCATTACAGAAGTAATAATTATAACTTGTAATCAGTTTTTCATATTGTAAATCTTTGTTCCATCTTTACTGAGAGGAGCAGATGTATGCTTTATGCAATTCTTGACATAGGGTTCGTAGGAGAATATTGACCTAACAGACTGAAAATATGAAATAATAAACATCAAAAATGTAAAACATCAGAATGCTGAAAAGGTGTTCATTACAAAAAGTTAAAGTACATTATTTTTGTACAGAGCTCTTGCCCATGAAATGGCTCAGTCAACATGCGCCCAGTCTCCAGATATACTGTTTCTAGGTCACATAAACTGAGGGAAAATTATTAAAACAGAGAAAAATTGCCTTTTCCATTTACTCCACACAATGCAACTTTAGATAAACAGTTTATCTGATTATCCATCTATCCCTCTGTCTATATATCTAACTATATATTTATTTTTTTACTGGACAAGAGGTTTGATACTAATACACCTATTTCAGTCTTAACGGTGGTAATATTATGGATCAAAAAAAAAAATAAAATATATGTGATGATGGCAGTAGTGTGTATGTACAACAATGGCTATGATAGTAACTGATGAGTAACTGTACAGTTTGCAGTGAAGAATGCAATTAATATAGTAGCTTATATAAGTCTACATCTGAAATTCTGAGTATTAAAAATCATAACATTGAACTTTAAAATTCATAATAGGGGGGTCACAAAGTAGACCACATTCCTATTATTCACATTAGATGCTATTTCTCTCCAACACACTATATAGTGAATTATAAGGAATCTTTGTATAGCCTTAGTTTATTTATTTAATAATGTATGATCCCATAACCAGGTCTGTAAGGCTAAATCTTAGGCCAACATTATAACTAGCAGTTGAGAAATAGGTATGTATACTAGCCTGGTTCCAATTACCAGACTGCAGATGCTGTTTGTTGAATGCGTCTTGATCAAACCAAAAAGAGTGAAAAGGCAAAATAGCGAAGCAGCTTTTCAGCAAATTATTTCCCTGGGAAAGAATTTGTTTGCCCGCTTTCATTACTTTGCCATTTTTGGCACTGTATGCGATCTCTGAGTTGGTATATTTAAGTAGGGGGAGTGAGGTGGGCCCAGCCCCCCCATGTCAGGGGTAATGTTTTAAAGTTTTTTGTTTTTTTTTTATTTTGGAACAGCGATTTTTTTCCCTTGGAAAATAATCGCTGTTCTGAGATTTTGCCATTGTAAGCTTTCGCTTACATGGGGTTGATTATTTATCGTTTGCTTTTGTAAGTATGCAATAATATAATATAGACCCTACTAGCCATGTCTGTGGTCAGAGGTTGCAATGCCTGTTAAAAAAAACACTTTTTTATTAATGAGAATGCTAGCCACATTCTGTTGCTACCTGAAGTAGAAGAGATGACATTAGAAGTAATGAAAATAATTCAATGCAATGGGTATCATTATGTAGGCTGGCACAGTGCAGTAATTAATACTGCAAGTACGCACTTAAAGAAGCGTAATACTTTGTCAACAGAGTGAGACACAACTCACAGTAGTGTTCTTGTTCAACAGCCAGCATATGATTAACATATTTATTTATTTTATTTTATTTTATTTTACATTTGTTGACCGGGAAAGTCCGACTGGGTATATGTCCATTTTCAGTGGAGGCCCAGAGAGAAAAGCTCCATATATTCAGACATATGAGATTTACATAATATAATAGTACAATCTAGCATATCAGAAGAAAAAAGAAACAGTATAATTATAGTAAAGTCACAGTTCAACAGGAGAAATGACCTACATGTCAGAGTATAATATCACAAATACACACATATTACCCTGATGGGATTGGAGAGGAAGGTTAAGTTAGATAATGATACGTGCGAGAGAGGTACTATACTGATAAAGACCCCCTGAATGCATTGTGAGTTTAACATGAAGCATGTCAGGATTCCTGAAAGAATGAAGCCAGTCACATGTGGTCAGCATCATCAGCAGGAATACACCATTATACAGGCTGTCAGGCCACTTGATATGCATTTTGGAACAGATGCATCAGATAGAAATACCTGTTACTTAAAGCTGTACACTTATATATTGCAGCAGGGATATAAAGTGAACCAAGTAAAATGCTAAAGGAGTGGTAAGAACTTTACGGTAGGAGTTAGACAGGACATAGGAATGTTGCTTATTTAGCATGCAACTTAGCAGAAGTGGATTTTCCAGTATGGGTGAGTGGCGTTGCAGTTGATGGCAGATTAGGTAAAATAAGGAGGAATATGTAATAGCATTAGGGAGTAATTCTTTCATTTAGTCATAAAGATGCCAGGACAATGCTAATGTCTGGTTAAAATGGATGTACATTAATATTTGGTGTAGAGTACAAACAAACCAGAATGATAGGGAGGAGAATAGGAGTAGGTGCTGATAATTTAATAACCACTTCCATGATGGTACACAGCACCAGGGATGCTGGGCTGGAATATGTGGAATGGACAGTGCATCTACTTTTACACCATAGTGACACTTCCAGGTGTTTCTTTAGAATCACTATAGTGATGTTTCCAGGTATCTACTATTTCCTGCTCATGCTCACATTAATAATTTTAATACAATGCTATCCAAGATTATATGAAGGGCAGCACAAATTCATTGATAATTGATTTCTGTCTAGTGTAGGAGAAAAAAAGTGATTACATTTTCCTCATAAACGAGTTAAATTGTCAAACTATTCATATGACATATCCTATACTTATTTAATTAGTTTGCAGGAGGTTTTTAGAGGAGTTGATGAGGAATGATGCTTCACATTTACAACATCAGTCATCAAAAAGGAGACTGATAGAAAAAAAATTAAAATGCCAGATCATCTTATTCAAGACACAAAAAAGCACAAGTTTTCTGAAAAGAACTAATAATACGTACATGGCAGGGAGTTAAGGTACTCCATAAATTATGTACAGAATATACGTACCGACAGTTCAACCACCTAGGACAGAGTGAGCACAGCACATATTTGGAAAGGGAGATGAAGGGAAGAAAGGAGGGAGGAGAGAGAGCATACAGAGAATTACATCAGGCCTGTAGGTAGAAGTAAGGAGTCGAAGGCAGTGATAACTGTAATTAATGAGCAGTAGGGCCAAATGGGGATCACCTACACTGGTGGGTGGGGGAATAATAATAATAAGGTAAGATTACATAAGGTGCACTGCTAAGTTTTTATGGTAGCTCATTGGTATTGTTAGTAAGGTGTTTTGGTCATGTGACACCAGACACGTTAATCCGTTTGAAACACTGATGAGATCTGAATGTGTGCATCAAATGGTGGTTGCTAGATGTTTGCCAAATAGATGCACAGTTTTGTTCTTTAACCTGCTGACAGAAATAGAGCTCACATAGTCTATTCATAATAACAGAAATTTGAACAGGAGTAGACAGAGTTAATTGATCTAGTATTGTAAGCAGAATAATAGCATTTCTGACTAGAAGCCAAAGAAGGGTATTTAGAGAAGTAGTAAGTTATTTGTGAGTTTGATATGCATCATGCTTATGTGTTGATTGCCTAAATACCAGCTAGTCAGAAGACAAATGGTTTATGCAACAAACCTGGCTATCCTGCTGTAAAATTGGCTATTTTTAAAATAAGTTAAACAAACCTCAGCAGCTACTGCAGTAACATCAGGGTCATTATCTCCCTGTCTGCACAATAATCTTGTGTTATTGCCATCAATGGACATATCTAAGGCAATCAAACTATAAGGCCAGTAACCAGATAAGTACTCTGTGTACTGTCATTACATACTCCACCACTATGATATTGGACACAGACTACAAGTTACAGTTTGAGGTGCTAGTACTGTAAATGTCTTTGACAATGCAGTGCTTTCAGCTAACTGCTGGTTTTCTCAATATTCAGTGATTGAACAAAATAGCTTATTGGCTGAGGTTATTAGGGGATGTTCTTTCTATGAAAAACAGGGTTGTGGTTGTAATAGAGGTTGGGGGTTAGTATAATGGTTAAGGTGTTTACGTTTAAGGGAAGTAAATATTGTGGGAAGAAATAGCCAGGGATTTATTATGACTAGGCTTGTATAGGCCATAGGACCGATAGCCTAGTACCAACCTATGAACCTCAGGGACTCCTGAAGAGGAATTAGCTAAGCTTAAAATGGCACACAAAGTCAGCTAGCCTAGTACTCCCATATGAACCTATGAAACACGTAAACACTAATAATTAGTCCTCAATAAACCAAGGGAGCATATGCTCTAACTCTGCACATAGTGGACATAATGTATTTATAACTATCTCGTGGGGAACATGTATCTGCATGCAGTACCTATTGGGCATATGACTGTAGAAACATCTATAATTGTCATATATAGTGCACAGTATACCCCACACAATGCATAACAAGCTGCATCACTAACAATGGGGTATGCAAGGAGGAATGATGTCTATCATATAATATATATTGCAGGTGTAGATGTAACCTTTATGACTATGAGAAAACAATGGGTAGTAATTATTTTCTTTCTCTGTAGGCAAGCCTATCTTGACCATTCTCCTTTTATAATCCTTGCCTAATGCCCTTTGGTTTTGGCTTTTCTTAGTCCTGTTGTTAATGGCCATGACAAATCTAAACAGTATCCTCATGTCCTCCCAAATTTCTCAAAAGGAGAGTAATATCATCCTATAGCTAAACAACTTAAACCTTGTGTGCTACCTAAGATATGGATTATGTCAGCATTCTCATCCTCACCTATGTCCAACATGTTCCGTAGTATGAAGCATGCTTGTTATGGAGATCTCTTAATGGGTATATGCTAGAAGTTTCACAGGCCTTTGCCTCGCAAATCTTATACCAGTTCCTAGATGTAATGCTGAAGCATGTGGGGGAGCATATTTGGTTCCCACAGACAGCAAGGGAAACATTAATCTCCCTAAGAGTCTGAGACAAATGATTGCTTTCTCATTGCCACAATGCCCATCTGCTCCACATGGTTTCTGCTGTATCAGCTGGCATGGCTACAACATCATCTGCAGGGTGGTATTCCATTCACAATGTAGTGCCACCCAGGTAATTTTAATGATTTCCACATCTGGCACAGAAGCAGCCTTTATTAGCATTTCATGTTGGGGATACTTCTCACAGGGTCATCTAGTCAGTAGGTAGATACATTGCCAGCCTTAAAGACCATATTGGTGTGATCCCATGAATATACATAGCAGACCATTCATAATGGTGTTTGCTTTTATGACTTGCAGGTGATGCTGCATATTCCTTGAAACCATGGCCGACAGCATTTCTTGTTGGTCCTATGAAATTAAAATTATTTCATCACTGCCTTTGATGTTTTACAAGTCGGCTCCAGTCCAGCTAGATGAAAGCTTCCTGCCTATTGTTTTAAGGCTAAAGTTAATGACCAGAATTTACATGTGGAATGTCTTTTATTGCTCTAAGTGTAAAAGAATGTAAATGCAGTTTCTGTCAGCCTGGGAGCACCAATAAAGTGTAAAAGATGATGTAAAGTTAAGCAGAACTGCAGTTTCACTTTAAACAGTGAGAACCAGAGATTATTGAGCATTTTTGACTTGACTATCCAACTCACAGCACTCTGCCTTGCTCTATAAGTAAGTTATTTTAGAAGTGTGTTTTCTTTTAGGAATAGCTAGAACTAGGGGGGATGGCATAATGGTTAAGGTGTTTACCTTACAGGCACAAGGTGCAGGGTTTGATTCTCAGATGGAATAATTGGCTAGACTTAAAATAGCCAACAAGGGCACTTTGCCTAGTACTAATCTATGAACCTATTAGAAAGATTAGACTAAGTGTTTTTCTGTGATGTCAGAACTGTACTACTGATTTATTTTAAGTATTTCTGTGTGATCTCTGAACATTTGACTAGCACTGCATAGTATAAACTATTGTCTTGTAGTTTTAATTATTTATTATTAAATATTTTAAAACTTTTTTAACTGTGGCTGGTTTTGTGTAGAGATAGTTTAAGCTCTAGAGTACATTGCATATTTATAGAGTTTACTGTCCAGGTCACTCCAAATAAGCTTTGACTGTTTAGTCACATCTACCAATTGGATAATAATATTGCACAGTAATAATTGGACACCCTTTTAAGGGCATTTGAGTAGCTTAATATTATTAGTGGGTGGTGGCAGCTGGTACTACTGTATAGTCTGGAGAACCTGTGCCAGCCTTCCCCAGAAGTGTTGGTGTGGTTGTGTAAACTCTTATCTCAAAGTGTGTGTGAGTGTCAGCTACTTGGGCAGGGACACAAAGCACTGGTTGGACAGAGAGGGTGCTAGAGGTTTTAGCTTGCCCACTAGGCTGAGATCTGGACCCTATAGCTGTGCCAGTGTGGAGTCTTACTGGGGACCTGGGGAGCAAGGGAGTGACCAGCCCTGAACTGACTGTGATCTCTATGTGCTCAAGGGAAATTGAGCTTTACTGTGTGTATTTGTTATCCTTTCCTCTCATATGAGATGCCCTCTCTGGTGTTAGTGGTGAGGACTGAGGCTCCTTGATTGCTGGACCAGGGCATGGGCATCACAGTCTTCACCAACACATACATACAATTATCTAAACAGACACATTTATTACATAATGCCTACCCCACCTCTGGAGCAAACTTCCCATCCAAGTTAAAAAAAAGTGGCACCCTTGAAATTAAACCTAGATGATTTGATGAGTTCCCATAAATTTACTCAAGGATTGACCTGATTTTTCACTTCTTGAGAAAGGGTCACAGCATGAGAGGGGTACTGTTAAGAGATAAATTATCTCATGTCTCATTTGTCATGTATTCCCTATGATCCTACAATCTTATGACATATCCAAGCTAGGCTTTACAGTGTATTGACTGGCCATGCTGTGCATATGACCATACTCACATTAGCCAGAGGGGTGCAATGTACAGGTGTCATTACTTGCACAGATGGGAGAACACAAATGCCTAAGACAACAATGCAAGCATAGGTGGAAAGGTCATGGGTGGCACTTATATTAAGCATACATATGGAGGAGGCTGCAAATTCAGTGATTATGTTGTCAGGTGATGTTGTGGAGCTTTGAGGGGTGAAATGCTGTCTGTGTGTATCATGTTCTCCTGAAGTGACTAGTCTGGATGCATATTTTTTTTGTGATGGTGTAGCACATTAGAGTGTGCAGGAATGTCATTGTGATTCCTGTAGTGTATACTGGCAGATGAATGGCCTCCAATATGGCAGAGTGAAACTGGGAAATTGGTCAACTTTGGAACATCTAAAGGGTGGCACAGTTCAGCAGAATTCTAGGGTTCTGAGTGAGATGCCCAGTGAGATGTGCTCAGAGTGGATTTAAACCCATGCTTGTTATGTCCTCTTCAGCATCCACAGTCAGGAATAGAGTTCACAGTGGAGTCAGATGAATGTAGGTTATGGCCTGATGAGTGTCCTAGGGCAGAAATGGAGGTCACACTGGATCCAGGTGAGCATTGATGGACAGGAGCAGAGCTAGCAATAGACAGTGCAGCTATTGGAGGAATGATCTGTACTATCAATGGTAGGTGTCTGTACACACCTGCAGTGCACAACTATCCCCTACTTCAGCTGCAGCAGCCAGTTTCCAAAGCTGCAGAGATGTCCTAGTGGTGCCATGTCTACATGAGCTGTCAGTCCCCGAATTTCCCACAGCATTTCCTATCATGGTTGAAGATCTTCATGCAGACCACACAGCACACTGAGCAACTCTGATATTGTCTAATTAACATCCTTCTCTGCCTGAATTACAGCCCTGTACATCTACTGATTGATTGTGTGGGTAATGCATATATCATGGGCTAATCAGACTTTAGGATCCTGAAGAACACCAAAATCTTTCCCCCCAGCAACATTTGTATGCACCTCAGAGATGGTTGTTGTGTTGGAGCTGACTGTGCATCATATGCCGAACTCACACAGATGGGACCTCATACATTAAAAACAGATGATGTAGGAATTTTTCCTGGGACCTACAGTTCCCCTCAGCTGTTTATGAAAGGATTTTTTCTTTTTCTGTTAGCTTTCCTGTCAGAATCAATGTGCCTTCAGATTGTGGCAGATGCATGATACCATCATCATCAGTCTCTAAAGGCTTGCTGACATCAGGCATGTCATTGTACCAGATCCTACCCCAGTGGAGACTGTAAATGCATGCAGATAACATTTTGGCATGTAAGCCAGCACATGTGTGACTCCCACTGCTGTGCATCATTGAGGATGATTCATGCCACCTCTACACATAACCTATGAGCATATATGTATGCAGGCCTGATATTCCTGTGTAACAGAAGTGTGGAATGTTATGTGTGAATAAGTTGTACAGAGGTGCTAGGCAATGTCTTACTGGACTGACATGTACCAATAGTGCTTGTGGTATCCCTACAGATATTCAGGCAGTCATACATTTTAAAGTAGGTTTTCTCAGTTTTATTGCTGATGTTTCTCGGTCATATTAATGCAAATGGTTATGTGGGCAGATGGGAATGTGCTAGGTGATGTTCTAATAAAGTTGCATTTGCAACTATTCACCTGCAACATCTAAAATGGATGCCCATGCAGTTCTAATCTGCCTGCCTCCACATCATATCCTCCACTTGGGATTAATATCCTCTCAGTCTCACCACTGAGAGATAGTAGGTATGTCTGAGTGTCTGTCACCTGCTGCTGTGTTGGTTGTTCCCTCAGTCACCAGCTTCCATGCAGCTATGTCCTGAGCCATGGTCTTGACATGGAGGATCATATATGTGTCCTGTGACGCACTTCTGAAAAAGAACAAAAAATAGGCAGGCAACAGTAATTCTTAAACTTTTATGGTTAGCGCTTTCGTCAAATATTCTTGCACTCAACTTCATCTCATCTCATTTCTATAACACATGTACTTAAAAATTGTATAAACAATTGTGTAAAAAATGTGTATACACTTTCCTAAGTTAATGCTCAAATTCATATGTACATATACAAAGAATACATAAATATACATGAAAAAGCCAGCTAAAACATCCAAAAAACAATATTTGTTATTGTGTACATAACAATTGTTACATGTCACTAATCAACCTGAATACATTTCAGTTGAATGTCATAAATGCATGTACTTGTGTATTGGGGGGGGGGGGTTGTGTGTATATAACAAACACAAAGAGTGTCCCAAATTATATGTCTAGTCACCTGAGTATTAGCCTTGAAAATGGTACAGTGAGGGAAATGGAGGAATAACCCTACAGGACACCCAGGAACTAAGAAGAAGCGAACAGCTTCAAAATCAAACTGAAGCTGTTTACTCCCAGTCAAACACAAATGCGAGGTCAGCAGCTTATTATCCAAATTTTCACCAGGGACAGAAGCAAGATCGGGCAACCCAGAACAGTGAACACAATGAGTGGAAGAACAACAACAAGCGTCAAGGCCACAAAAGGTAACATCTAATATGGTGTTGGAAGCAAATACTAATTTTCAAAATCGTGTTTCCAACTGTAATTTGCAACCCATCTTAGGACAACCCAACTTGGTAAGTTTACCACATGTAATAGTTGACTCTGGAGGTGACTTTAATATTTTCAACTACTCGGAATATACTGTTCAACCAGAATTAGTTCATGTCCTTTCTAAAGACTTAACATTTGTACCAACTAAAAGAATGGACATTTGTGGTGTTTTATTTGACTTAAAATTGTACTTATGGAAACTCAATTTAAATATGTTATTCAATAATGAGTTAAGTGTAAATGCAGAGCTTAAAGTACCCAGTGTTTACAATCCACCCTTACATCCATTGTTGGATATATTTGAAAGGATGTGTGACATTGACCTTAGGTGTTTATCGGCTACCAAAAGGAATAGGTTCAACAATATGAATAATCCAGGGAGTGAAGCCTTTAACATGTCAAGGGATGAATGGTTTTGTTAGACACCTTGAGGAATGCTGATGTAAGAATTGTTAAGGCTGACAAGGGTGGTGGTTTGGTGGTGTTTGATCGTACAAACTACATACAGAGAATGTAAAGTATGCTTAATTTGGCTACATATATACAGGTTTCTCTAAACGAGGTAAACCAAGCATGCAACCGTATTAAAGTGTTTGTTAACGACTTGGTCATGGAGAATAGGATTGATCCAAATTTGGTAAATTGCTTAACTATGCTTTCCCCTAAAACCCTTGTGATTTTTGGATTTCCAAAAATCCACAAATTCTTGATGGACCTTCCCATGCACCCAATTGTGGATGGAAGGGATTCAATGACATACCCAGTGGAAAAATTTGTGGAAAGTTTGTTGCAAAAATACATATCGAGGGAACCCTTTATTTGCAAGGACTCCTGGTCTTTTTTGGAAGCAATAAACAACCAAGGTTAAAAAACCTTGCCACAACTGATGTTAATGATTTGTACACCGTCATCCCACATGATGTGGGTATAGGATGGCTCGAGTTACTATTAGTAAAAAGAGAGGCACCTGCACCTGAAATTGGCCTAATAACAGAACTGTTGAACATAATTTTGTCCAACAACTTCTTTTTGTTCAACAGCCATTTTTTTTTTACAAAACAGTGGGGTGGCAATGGGGTCCCCAGTGGGGGGC
Organism: Protopterus annectens; assembly: GCF_019279795.1. Taxonomy (NCBI): domain Eukaryota; kingdom Metazoa; phylum Chordata; order Ceratodontiformes; family Protopteridae; genus Protopterus; species Protopterus annectens. The sequence goes on from NC_056726.1 coordinate 1,958,969,631, forward strand.
AGTTTTGCTAACTTAATAATGGCCTTTTGGGAGGACCAGTTTGTGCATAACACCATAAATACATTTAAGGGTGAGATTCATTACTATACCAGATTTTTTGACAGTATTGTTTTGATCTTTAAGAGAGAAGAAAGTATGTTTAAGGAATTTATGATATACCGTAACAACATGACGTATTTTCTGGTATTCACCCACGTATTTCATACTGAAAGAATAGCTTTTCTTGATGTAGAATTAAGGAAGGATAATGCCAACAAACAGTATTTAGCCAAAATACATTGGAAGGACACTTATTGTAACTCCTTCCTCCATTACAGTAGTGCCCACCCCCTACATCAAAAAAGGTCGGTCCGTAGTAAAGGGACAACTGGTCAGGGCTACAAGAATGTGTACTACTGCCATTGTCTTTGAGGAGGAGTGAAAATTGTTATTGCAAATGTTCACAAACAGAGGATACCCTGTAGACATGTTGAGAAACCTATTTGAGGAAGTTTAAAATAAAAGGACAAATGGCCATTTTAAAGCCATTTTAGACAACAGCAATCAGGGGATGAGTATTGATGATAGGGTACCTGTTGGAGGTGAAAGTAACCTAAGGGTCAGTTATAGGTACGACTTCATTACTACGTTTAGTTCAGATGGTAAAAACATTAGACAGATTTTGCAAAAGAATTGGAATATTTTCCAAACAAAGAATTTATTAAATTTGGACCTCCACCAAATGTAGTTTACAGGAGAGGGATTAATTTGGAAAACCTCTTGAAACTGCCACCCCCAAAGATGATATATATTCCAGGTATGTACAAATGTAAAGTCTGCTCTTATTGCTGGTTTATTCAAACAGGTAACCAATTTAACATCCTGGATGAAAAAATTCACTTGTAAGGGCAGATTTAATTGCAGTTCCACTATGGTTGTTTACCTCGCTTCCTGACAGTCTTGTATGGGTTTTTACATCGGCAAGACTGAGCGTAAACTAAGGGAAAGAGTGTATGAGCATATTTACCACATTAGGAAAGCCAAAACAGACAACGCTCTCGCTAAACATGTGGTAGAAAACCCTGGTCATTCCTTCACATTCAGGGTAATCGACCAAATTGAAATTGACATCAGGGGCGGTCCATTAGGCTTATAACTTGAGGGCCTATGTAACACCAGGGTTGAACGACGTCTGCTCCTTGGCATGTGTCTTGAAACTGAGGAGTTTAAAAACGTTAATGCAAGGCTAATACTCAGGTGACTAGACATATAATTTGGGGCACTCTTTGTGTTTGTTATATACACACAAATCCCCCCCCCTTATACACAAGTACATGCATTTATGACATTCAACTGAAATTTATTCAGATTGATTAGTGACATATAACAATTTGTATGTACACAAGAACAAATATTGTTTTTTGGATGTTTTAGCTGGCTTTTTCATGTATATTTATGTATTCTTTGTATATGTACATATGAATTTGAGTATTAAGTTAATAGGAAAGTGTATACACATTTTTACACAATTGTTTATACAATTTTTAGGTACATGTGTTATAGAAATGAGAATTGTATCAGGTAACATGGAGTCATGTGAGGTGACTGAACATGTGACTATGAATCTGGTTTTAAATATGGCTACCATTCTTTTAACTAGTGTCTGATGAAGTTGAGTGTAAGAATACTTGATGAAAGCGCTAACCATAAAAGTTTAAGAATTACTGTTGCCTGCCTATTTTTTTGTTGTTTTTCCTGTGACACACTTGCCTACCCACCTCATTCATGGCCAATATAATTTCTGGCCATGCATGAACCCAGAAGGCCTTTCCCACTTTAGGTTTGTCCAGGATTCACCTGCCATGTATGCATAAGGCTAGTAGCAGCAATTCTGTCTCCTTTAGAGTGAACTTTTCTTGAAACCATCATTCTTCTGGTGCCATTAAACCTCAAGTAGACCTGTGGGTGCAAATATCGATTAATGTATCTCTGCAAGACTGTCCACATCAGCCAACACCATCAGTCTCAGGGTCCCTAGTAGCCATGTGGTGGGTACACCCCTGCGTGCATTTGAAACTTATGCCACTGCCACCAGCACAGGGAGTGCTTATTGTATTGCATACGTAATAGCCTCATTATTCATCTCTGCTGTTTGTGTAGGTGTGCAACATTGTGCAAGTACTGACATGCAACAGGACTGTAGCTCAGCCTAACAACTTCATCGACTTTGCCTGGATGCCCCCTCCCCCCCAATTTGCAAGATGTGCTACCTGTTGCACTCGCCCATTTTTCTTCCACTTCACATTCTGTTCCACCCCCTGGCATGATCATTGCAGTTCTAGCACAGACAGTACTCAATGATATCAAAACAGTGAGGGGCTGTTATGCATCCTGCAATACTCACTGCAATGATGGTGTGGATTGCCAGTTATCTGTTTGATTAATTAACCAGTAACTTTGTCTGATAACATGTCAGTATAATCAGATATTGGCTTTTGTCTGTATTATAAGCTCCTTTCTGCAGCACAGTCTCTCACAAAATTGTGACCACACTTTTTATCATATTATACTGGGGCGTGTGGTACAGCTATTATACAAATAGTTTGATTTAGCATGATCGTCTATGAACTGTAACAATAATGCAATGCCTGTTCCACATAATGCAGTGCAGACTGGCTGATGCTTGAACAAAGCCATCAATGGTGTATATGTTTATGGAGCCTGGCCACATTGATAAGCATTTGAAAGGAACTATAAACCATGATCATCTTGTTTCCCTGCTTCCCATCATAACCATACTAAGGCATGTAGATCATGAAAGGTGTGCATGCCTGTAGAGTCTGGCTGTGGAGATTTTACCCTCACCCATGCAACTTGCCATGTGCATTTGGCTTATACCTTTCAACCTCTTAGTGCAAGAATAATGGAAAAAGCCAAAAACAATGGAGTGGGGGTCAAAGGCCACAGACTGATGAGTTGTGCCATGTCCACAGTAAAATAATTGTAACCACTAAATAGGGAGGGCGGGAGATGTTTGTGGATAAAAGTAACTTACCTTCTTAATGTAATTTCATTACTTGATCATTTCTTACCAGACGTAGGTTGAATTTGTGTGAAATAGGTTGTAATACTTGTAGTTGCAATTTGTGTGAAACACAACTGAAATTGTGGAGCTATCAACTGTTCCTGACATTACAGAATGCTTCTGGTTGTCTTCCACATATTGGCTTTGTTCTTCATAAAATTTGTGGTTTTCATTTTCTGACAATCGCTGATGATTACAATCACTGAGTATGACAGACATTTCAGGTGCAGACTTCTCATCCTTCAGAAAATGCACACTAATGAAAAAAAAGGTTTTTAAAAGCTGTTCCTGCTTTCAGATCTTTGTCCCTCATTTGTTTTTATTTGCTTTGTCCCTAATTTTTGCACCAAGAGGTTGAGAGAGAGTTTTCATTCATTTCCTTTTTTCTATCACAGTTGTACGAGATGTACACAGCAAAGTGGCTATAACTGCAGACTGTAGGCTGTTTGTGGATGAAAATAACAAATAACGTACCCTCTGGTTGCTTGCTCAGTTAACTGCCTGACGTTGCTGAACTAGTGTGCATCTATGTGCAGTAAATTGAAATACTTGTGACTATTTGTATAAAACAAAGCTGCAATTACTTACATTTTTTTTTCAAAATGTTCCTGATTTTTGCCTTATACTTGTGATTTGCTCATCTTAAAAGTTGACTTTTCCCTGGCAAGTGATTGATAATTGCAGTCACTATGCTTGACATTATGTGGCATTTTAGTTTCAGAATTCATATTCTTCAGAAAATTAATTTCAGTGCAAAAACCTTTATGTAAATAAGAGCAACATGTAAAATCTACTCCTGATTTTGGGCTTTGTTCCTCATTTTTTTTACTTTGGCCCTGATTCTTGCAGGGGGGGGGTGCTTTTTGTTACAACCAGAGGAGGTCTCCACACAACTAAGTGGCTATAACTATTGGTACTTTTCAGTTAATGGGGCAGCAGGTGAAATGTGTGCTTGATGTCAAGTCAGTGCTGTGTACTCTTCTGTGGCTTGAATTTTCAGTTCATTGGTATGTGAAGTTACTAAGAGGGACAAAAGGAAATAAGGCAGTCACAGGCATAAGGGTATCAGTCATTTCTTCTTTTAATAAGAATAACAAAGCTTATCACTAGCAAAGTTCAGTTGTTTAAATCTGTAATGCTAATGGCTGTGCATGTATGCAGTTGATACTGTTGTGCAAGGACGACTGTTAAGTTGGGACAAAAGGAAGAAAAATGTTTTGGCTTGTAACCATATGCAAAAAGTACTGTGTACATAACAGGAACAGTGTATTAAAACAGAACTTTCAGTGTCTAAAATAACAGTTCATTTCCATAAGTAAGCTGTTCAGTGCCACCACGAAGTTCACAAATGCACATATTCAGTTCTTCCATTATTTCATAGGATGTAGAGATACTTGTAGTCAGGCCCATAATATCTCCCCCACATTCACTGGAACATTAGGAGGCTAGAGACTGTTAATTCTGAACTGCTTTTAGTGTACAACGTCCTGCATATTTTTCACAGACTTATGAACCCAAAATATAAACAGTGTGTTACTTAGTTCTTTTTAAAATGAATCAGCTAATTATTTCCTTATTTATGTATTCATTTAATTTACTTACTTACAAATCACATGGATGTGGTTGGTCATGGTAACCATAGAAATTAGCACAAATGCATTTTTGTAAATAAAAGAACAGCATCTCTATTCAGATATGGTATAGCCTGTATTATGCTGGGGATGTTAACTGTACAGAAAAGTATGCAAGATATGAAATATGTGAATATCTAAAATCTCTACATAATGACTTATGAGGAAAATCTGTATTACTCTGAGAAGAAAGGCACAATTCAAAGCATGACAGAACAATTTAATAAGAAGTACTGACGTGATGAGATCAATAATAGTGTCAGAATGAACAGAAAATTAGAACCAGGAGAAAAGAAGCAGCAGTGACTTGAGAGCAAACATCCATTTCCCATGCTGTACCCTTAATGCTTTGTCCCCATTTTCACTGAGTTGTGAGTACAAATCAGTGGTACTGTCACAGCAAATGCAAAATTACAACCAGGACAGTAAAATAAGCAGCACTGATGTGATAAAATGAATACTATTGTAACAACAAACAGAAGATTCAAACCACAGAAAATTACACAGCACTGACTTCACATTAAAAGCACATTTCACCTGCTGCCCCATTAATGGAATAGTACCTAACTATCTGTAACTGGTGGGTTGGGATGTGGTTTGCCTGCTGATGAGACCAACTTACCCTCTTGTTGTTTGGTCAGTTTGCCATCTTGAAATCTGTTAATTGTGTTCATAATTATTTAGTTTACCAAAATCAGACATCTGAGGCGTACATACTCAATCATGAGGCTATAACTTATGTCTAGTCCTGTTGTTATGACCAAGTTAAATAGTTCTTTGGCTGGCTTTTTAGAAATACTGTCTGTGTAAAGCAACGTGGAATACTTTATTGTGACTGTTTTTAATCATAATTGGATACAAAAGATCATGACTGTGTCTCTGATCATAACCAGCGTATGTGCTTAAGACATGGATGCCAAGAAACTCACTTTCAAAGCTTAAGTGTGAATATTAGCATCCCTGTTCAGAACACAGTGTAAGAATTATGGTCATAGAGACCCAATTGCAGTTCTTTGTAGTGTAGCCAGCTTTATCTTTTCTACATTTTACTAGTACAGGAAAAAAATAGGAGCACAAATTGTTTTATGGGCTCTCAAAGCCTTTGAAACATGTTAAAATACTTAGCCCTGCCAAACAAATAGAAGGCAGAAACCATGTGTCTTACTGAAGAACAAACAATTTTAAAAGCTTATAGAAACTTAATTCTGTCCATGCTTTTTGTTTGTAAGTGTAGCAGTGCAAAGTATCTAACAGCTTTTGAAGATGTTTCCCTTTCTGATGCTGTTCTATGCTGGCTGGGACTGTCAGCTGTTAATTTCTAATGTGAAACTCAAGTCTCTTAGGGGTGCTTAATAAAAGTTTAAGTACTTTTCTGACATCAGAAAGGTTCTTAAGCTTCTCTTGTTTGTTTATTATGTGTACTCACAGCATTATCTGTACTACATCTGAAGTGGTATTAACAGTCAAGTGGCTATATATTATAGGTACACGCATGTAAGGATGATAATGTCAGCAATCTGAATGGCCTTTATGGTTAAAAAAACTCTGGAATGTGAATCCAAAACAGCAAGCGCATTCATGTGTGGTCAAAAAAAAAAATGGGCCAGTGTTCAAAAAATGCCAAGGGTAAATTTAGTCTGGCACTGTAAATAACTGAAATATTAGAATAAATGTAACATTTACTTTTAACTGTATGTATCCACAATGCTTGTGTACCAAAATTAACATAAATATTTTCATTCTCAGGTAGCTGATTAACAAAGAAGCAAAGCATTATTAACTTGCATATTTAAATATTATAAAATATGTTTCTGTAACAAATGTAATCTTTTAGATGGATTGGAAGCTTGCAGAATTTTGTAAATAAACATTTCTGCATAGCATATTCTGAAAAACTTCTTGGATAGTATTGCATAGTAGTCCCACTCCACATAGCACAATATTTATGATTCCCACCCATAATACTTTTTTTCATTTTTTTAATATGGATATTTGCTTCACATAGATTGTTGTTATTGTTGTTTTGCAATGGTAAATGTTGTATTATTGTGTAGTATCCATACTGCCTTCATTTTGTTTGCTTGAGTTTTCATAAGAGATTGTGTAACTTTTTCAAAATATGTTCTCCTGAAATTCAGAGCCTTCACTTTTATTTGGCATAGCTATTCTGTTAACCTGATTATAGCAAAACACTTTTTCAAATGACTGCCTATTTCTTTATCGAAGATATACTTACCCACTAACCTTCATCAATTCTGATTTGTTAAGGCAGGTCCTGTATCTTTAACTTTAACCTCATTAAGTTTTGAAAATGTCACTGCAGCAATAGACAGTATTTATGAAGTACATGACAGCATATTAAGACCTGGCCAAGGTCTTTGACACAATTGGAATGCAGGTATTATTAACAGACTTGTATATCTGAATATAAATCCTCATATTTTGTAGTGAATAGCTAACTAGCATCTGTTTATCAGATTTTCAAACCAACTGCAAGCCAGTAAGGATAGTTTGCAGATAACTGCAAATTTGGTGCAGTTATTCATTCTTCAACTGACTCACAATTGCATCAACAAAGGTTAAAATATGTTAACAACTGATGCAAGGACAACAGTCTCAAAATAAATGTGATAAATGTAGTATAGTTCATTTTGGTAAGCAAAGCAGTTCACATCATACCATATATATGCAGCATATCACTCCAAATAGGCACTGTTTTAAGTGATGGGATCTATGCAGAACTAATTATAATTACTTATCTTTTAATAACCATGTCTCTCTGGTAGATGGAAGCTATAGATGGTAGTGGAATAGTTAGTAAGGCAAGAAATGGCATAGCTTTACTGGATAGGGAGAAGCAATATGAGGTCCTTACACAGGATAAGGTTGGAAAATGCAGAGAAGTGAAAGACATGAATGCTGGACATGAACAGTTGTCAGATGGGGATAACAGGTGGGACTGTACAGAGGAGGATGGAGTTACAAAGTGTGAGAGGCAGCCATAATATGACTAGAAGAAGCCAAGCTGGACAGACTTGTACAGTTAGTAGTGACTAGTACTAAAGAGCTGTAGGTGGCCAAGCATTAGTAGATACCATGTAATGAGAAGAAGTAAAGTGGGCCTAGATGGAAAGTTGGCTAAGAAGAAATCAAAGATGAATTAATATATGAAGGCAAACTGAGGAGTGAACATGCAATGGGAATGGGTCAGTGGAAGAGTGAAATAGAAAAAAAAAGAGAAAGCTATTGTTAGATAGAAATGTGGGGTTAGTGATTAAGGGAAAAAAGGTAAAGTAGGTGTCGGGTAGGTGGAAAACGTGCAGTATAAGGAGGCAGGTAGAAGCTGGGCAAAGGAGATGACAGCAGCAAAGATGCAAGTTAAACTAGACCTGGCAAAAGGGAGTCAAACATCCTTATGCATTATAGGCCAATAACAGAACAGAGGAATAGGTGAGCATGTGACAATAGGAGAAGGCTAGTGGAGATAGGTGAAGGCTGCCAGTCTAGCCAGACAGAATTTTAGAGATAATTCTGTCATTTGTAAATATTAAGTTAAGCCCAAGGCTTGTTGTCTTAAATGGAAAAAAATGCTGTACATTTGGAACTGCAAAAACGTAACAACAGTGCACTCTGCGGACCAAGTAAAACATGTTGTGGCCCTTTGATCTAAAGTCGGCTCCAGCCAGTCTAGATGATGGAATTATTGCTATTGTTTTAAAGCCAGAGTTAATGGCCAGAATTTGCATGCATAAATGTCCTTTATTCTTCTGGTTTCTGCCCAGAGGTGAAGAATGTAAATGTAGTTTCTGTTAGCCTTTGGAACCAAGGGAAGTGTGAAGAATGATGTAATGTGAACCAGGAATATGATTTTAAAAACAGAGAGAATCAGAGCGTATTAAGCATTTTTTGTCTTGACCATCCACCTCATCAGCACTCTGCCTTTGGTCTATATGTAAATGTATCTTAGACTTGTATTTTCTTTTAGAAATAGCTAGAAACTAGAAAGATTAGATTAAGTGTTTTTTCTGTGATGTCAGAACTGTACTACTGAATTATTTTAAGTATTTCTCTGTGATCTCTGAACTCTTGACTAGCAGTGCATAGTAAAATGTATTGTCTTGTGTTTTTAATTATTTATTATTGAATATTTTTAAACCCTTTTAACTGTGGCTGTTTTGTGTAGAGATAATTTAAGCTCTAGAGTACATTGCATGTATATAGTGATCCTGTACCAAGTCACTCTAATAAGCCTTGACTGTTTAGTCACACTTACCAGTTGGATAATAATATTGTGCAGTAATAATTGGACACCCTTTTAAGGGCCTTTCAGTAGCTGATAAATATTAGCGGGTGGTGGCAGCTGATACTGCTGTATAGTCTGGCAAAAAGGGGCATAGCTGGGGAACCTGTATCAGCCTTCCCCAGGAGTGTCTGTGTGGTTGTATAAACTTTTCTAAGAGTGTGTGTGTGTGTGTGTGTGTGTGTGTGTGTGTGTGTGTGTGTGTGTGTGTGTGTGTGTGTGTGTGTCAGCTACTTTGGCAGGGACACAAAGCACTGGTTGGACAGAGAGGGTGCTGGAGGTTTTAGCTTGCCCACTAGGCTGAGATCTGGACCCTATAGCTGTGCCAGTGAGAGTCTTATTGGGGACCTGGAGAGCAAGACAGTGACCAGCCCCAGACTGACTGTGATTTCTGTGTGTTCTTAAGGGAAATTGCACTTTACTGTGTACATTTGCTATCCTTTCCTCTATTATGATATGCCCCTCACTGGTGTTAGTGGTGAGGATTGAGTCTCCTTGATTGCTGGACCAGGGCACAGGTGTCACAGAGCAGACCTGTAAAGGCTAAAAAAATAGAAGGGGGGTCACAGAACACATAGAAAACAGAGATACTGAATGAACAGCATGTATTTATTTATTTGATAACCAATTAGGTGGACTGTATGGTAATTATTTCAATCACTTTAATCTTCAAAATAGGAACTGTGAGGAAGCTACCCTGTTTGTAAGAAGATAGAGCAGAGTAAAAAGAGCATTGAACAGTCAAGTAAATTGAGATGGAAGTGATGGTCTGGGAATTGTTTGTCCAAACAGGGGATGAAGCACCAAGAGATACCTTACCTCCTAGGATCTTTAAGAATTTGACCATTTTGCTAACAGATTCCCTGAAGGTGATTTTCAATAGATCATTGGCTGCTGCCACTGCAGAAGTACTAATGGACCAGAGAAAGAATAAATTATACCTTTGGACAAGAAGGAAACAGGAGAAATCCCAAGAATTGTCCTGTGAATTTGAAATCAATGGCAAAGAAACTCATGGAGACAATCCTCTGTGTGCTAACCTAACACTCACATAATCTACAAAGCTACATTATTTCCCAGTCTGACTTGCTGTAGCATCTTTAAAATATATTTCATGTCTACATGATGTTTGATTTTCAATAAATAAAAAAATGAGAAAATAAAGAGGTAGATAAATAAAACAAAGTAAGGAGACAATTGACCAGTGGTGGCTGGTGACTTCAAATCAAAGGGGGGCTGCAGGAGACAGCTGAATGGGTGGGGTCAAGGGGAAGGGGTGTGGCCAACTAGAAAGGGGAGGAGCTATGCTCAAAACCACAAAAACTAACTTTAATTAAATACGCTGCCCTGGGTGCCAAACCATCATTATGAGAGTCCAATCAAGACAAAAATGTGTAGAAGAATAAAAATATTTCAATGCATTGGCTGCATGACAGCTTACTTAATATCTAGATGGAAACAAAAGGTTGTGAGGCATGAAAAAATAAATTACTTTTTAAATACATTACTGGAATGCCAGTCAAAATCAAGTATAAGAAAAACAAGAAGCACTCAACTCAAACCACTTCTCCTTGCACTGCACTTCTAATTATAATTTATATTCAGCTTTATTAAAGTACCAAGTAACATGCTGAAAGTAGAAATCTCTGTGATGCCCCCACTTGTAAAAATGTTTCTTATCCAAAAAAGGCCTGCTGCCTGACAACTATCTACTTGTTTCATGGGGAAAACATGTAAGTAAAAAATGAAAAGCAAACAAGAAACACGCTCAAGATACATTGCTTAAAGGATTACTGTACAGGTTATGGACCACACATGATTGGCATTCTGTTTATTTTACGGGTAAAGTCTGTAGAGATGACTGGAAGTCTCCAACAAGTGTAATGAGCTTTTTAAAATAATGGAATCCTGTCCTTTAATACCCAAGGCTTATACATTATCTAGTCAAGTATTCCCTGCATGGCAACAACAGAAAGGCTTTCAATGTTGGCAATTCTTTAACAGTATGCTTATTAAAGCTTACTTGCATCTTACGATCTCAGACAAGCTTACCTTATGGTCATTAAAGCATTGCTACTTAAACACAGAGCAACAGGCACTTTGAGTAATAAGCATAAATCAACAGTACAAAAATATGACAGAAACCAGACCTTTATGCAAAATCAAGGACAAATGAAAAGCCACTGTAGTACTTGTGTCTACCTTGGATGGGGGGGGACACACTGCACATTTACACTGCATAACTACTCCTTGCCTTGCTTGGACACATCCAGAGTCACTACATGGTGGAGTGGGGTGCAACAAGTATGTCACAATTTGAAATGTCTCTGGCTGACTGTGATGGCCCTGACACAGTTGTCATACCCCTCAACCTCAGAGCAAGAAATCTGGACAAAGCTATACACAGAAGTGGGACAAATGCCCAAAAATAAGGACAATTTTAAACATCGCTCTAATAAACTTAGAAATATAATAGAATAGGTCTTGCATTAGTATGACTTTTCTGAAGGGTATAAAATCTGAAACTCAAATGTCTGTCATTATTTTCTAACTTCAGTATTTAGTAATTTGTCACTAATTTGCCAAAAAAAACACAATTTTATGAAAAATGGACCAAATGTGATGCAAAAATATAAAATAGCCACACAATACAGCTGGGAACCTGTCAAAGAAGGGACACTTTAATATTAGTACTGCTAACTTAAGCAGCTGACAAAATAAAAGAATCTACATGCATTTCAAGTAATCTATAACTTTGATTATTACAGTTACTTCTTAATTGTAAACCCTCCATGTTTTCTTCCAAAATTGCTATTTTGCGGAGGGATTATTAGGGGGAAGAGCAACATTTTGAGCCAAAATCGGGGACAGTTGAGAGGTTGACTATGCTTAATTCTATAAAGCAATTTATTTGCATGTACCTCTCAACCTGTCAATGCAGAAAATCTGAACAAGGCCAAATATATTGGGGGAATATATAAACAGTACTAAAAATTGCTCTTGTATAAATTGAGACAGTTGATAGAATAATAGTTCTTACTTTAGCATGCATTTTTCTGAAGGTTATGAAGTCTGAAACTCAGTGTATCATTATTTAGTGACTTAATTTCTAAATGATTTGCCAGAAAACTACAAATTTTATGAAGAACAAACCAAAAATAAGAAGCAAAAATCTATTCATTCTTTGAAAATCTGGACAGTTGGGAGGTATAGTTCAGCTGGGCCTGTCTGAGTTTGCTGCCGTTCCCCCCTGACAAAATCATGGTTGAATGGAGCCTCTGCAGCCATTCCAGTGAACCATTACTTGGCTATTTCACTCCATTTACCATAAAAACTAATGTGCATACTGCTTTACTTCTATGATGAGTTGGACTTCATTTGAAAGTTTTATTTTGTATTTTACAACACAAACACTAAGTCATCTACTAAACAAAGCAATGCAGTCTCACAATGAAAACTTAGCATTAAAACTTCTCTGCCCTTGAAACTCACATTCATTGAAACAGCATTGAAACCCACATTCAAAGAAAATACATTTTGCCAGTGGCAGATAAAGATTAATTTTGGGCTGTTTTCAAATCATAGGCCCCTTGCATATGAAACATACATGTGCTCTTTGATACACCTTCCTCATTGTACTAAATTATATTCCTTGTACAATATATTACAGTTGTTAGAGGGCATTTTAAATTTGTTTTGAACATTTTTCCAGTAAGCAATGAAACAAAATGCATGCACCCATAATGACAAAACTGCCCAGTTCAGAACATTTATCATAAAAGTCTACTCAGACTTCAACAGTCCACCATTATCAGTAAATATGCACAATTCTACAGTCCACCATTATCAGTAAATATGCACAATTCTACAGTCCAACATTATCAGTAAATATGCACAATTCTACAGTCCACCATTATCAGTAAATATGCACAATTCTACAGTCCATTATCAGTAAATATGCACTATCTCTGAAGAAGTAAAAGTCATCTAAATAATTCCACATTAAAGAAATCTGTAACTAATGAAGAGGTTGCTGCTAGCAAACACCTTTATATTTCATGGTTTCATCGAAAAATAAAGTGTCTGTTGCCCCTCAGGAATAAATTTCCTATATTACATTAAAACAAATGATAAGCTAGTAATACTGCAAGAGGAAATGGATGGCAAACTGATAACGGACTCATAGTTAGTATCTTCACCAAGGAGAACATTCTCAGTACGGTAGCATCCACCCCTTGTGGGAGTAAAACCCACAGCCTTCTGCATCAAAGGCAAGTACACAACCTGTTGTGCTATTAACAAGGCAAACCAACTTCACTTAAGCAACACTAAACTTCTGTTCCCCTGCAGCTCTCAGCTCCTTGCAAAATCTACTCAATACTCAACTTCGCAGCACAAGAAAACTGGAAAAAGCCAAAATGTATTGGGGGGGGGGGGGTCAAAAGCCCAAAAACCAGGGACACAAACATTGCTTGTATAATCTTGGAAAGTTGCTAGAACCATACATTTTACTGCCAAGCTCCCTGTGCAAAACAGTCAGAGCAACATACTACTACGCCAAATCAGCTGCTTTGTAAAAGAGGAAGACTGAAACTTAAATGGCTATCATTTAGTGAATTCAGTTCTCACCATAGCTGTCAACCTCTTAGTACAAAACACCTGGACAAACCCAGTAATGAAGGAATACAGCCCTCAAACATTCAGTGAATTCAGTTCTTGCCATAGCTGTCAACCTTAGCACAAAAAACCTGGACGAAGCCAATAATGGGGGACTACAGTCCCAAAAATAGGGACAAATTTCAAGTATTCATCTTATAAACTTAGAAAATTGCTAGAATAAAAGGTTGTGTTACGGTTGTGTTACTATGTATTTTCTGAAGAACATGAAGTCTGAAATTCAAATGCCTGTTAATTTTACTATTGACAGAATAAAAACAATTTTCAGCAGAGACCCAGGGAGAAATACTGCAGACATGTCTTTGTAAAATGACAGGGCACCAGAGCAAATCCACACAAACACAGGAAGGAGATGCAGACTCAACACAGAAGGCACCCCAGCCAAGAATCAAACCAGAAAACCTATAGCTGTGAGGCAACAATACTACCACTGCACCATCAAATATGCAAGGACTTAAACATTCATAAACCTGAAGTCTGAAATTCAAATGCCTGTCAATTTTATTTAACATTTGTTAATCAGGACAGTCTGACTTGGAACAAAAAAAAAATTCAGCAGAGGCCCAGGAAGAAATAATGCAGACATGTCTTTGTAACATGGGAGGACACCAAAGCAAACCCACACAAGCACAGGGAGAAGATAAAGACCCTACAAAGAAGGCACCCCAGCCAAGAAGCAAACCTGAGAACCTGCAACTATGAGGCAACAATGCTACCACTGCACCATCAAATATCAAGCATTGCAGCATTTACAAACCACAGATATTATGAGGAACAGATCAGATCAAATATGAGGCAAAAATCTGCAGTTTTTTTTTTTACAAATGGTGGTGGGTATGGAATTCAGGTCTTTAACAACTGCATATAAGGTACAGGGTTCAAGCCTGAGGTATTCCCTACCACACACACACACACACACACACACACACACACACACACACACACACACCTGTAGTAGCAAACCACAAAAACTAAATATACTGCACTGGGTGCCAAACAGTCGTCATGAGAGTCCAATCAAGACAAAATGAAGTGTAGAAGAATAAAAATATTTCAATGCATTGGCTGCATTACAGCTTAATATCTAGATGGAAACAAAAAAGGTTGTGAGGCATGAAAAAAAAAATTACTTTTTTTAAATACATTAATGGAATGCCAGTCAAAATCAAGTATAAGAAAAACAAGCAGCACTCAACTCAAACCACTTCTTGCACTGCAGTTCTAATTATAATTTATATTCAGCTTTATTAAAGTAACAAGTAACATGCTGAAAGTAGAAATCTCTGATGCCCCCACTTGTAAAAATTTTCCTTATCCAAAAAAGACCTGCTGCCTGACATCTACTTGTTTCATGGGGAAAACATGATCAAAGTAAAAAATGAAAAGCAAACAAGAAATAAGCTCAAGATACATTGCTTAAAAGGATTACTGTACAGGTTATGGACCACACGATTGGCATTCCGTTTATGGGTAAAGCCTGCAGAGATGACTGGAAGTCTCCAAGTGTAATGAGACTCTTAAAATAATGTAATTCTGTCCTTTATTACAAATACTGACATATGCATTTCAATACCCAAGGCTTATACATTATCTAGTTAAGTATTCTCTACATGGCAACAGAAAGGCTTTCAATGTTGGCAATTCTTTAACAGTATGCTTATTAAAGCTTACTTGCATCTTGCAATCTCAGCCAAGCTTACCTTATGGTCATTAAAGCATTGCTACTTAAACACAGAGCAACACGCACTTTGAGTAATAAGCATAAATCAACAGTACAAAAAATATGACAGAAACCAGACCATTCTGTAAAAATCAAGGACAGATCAAAAGCCACTCTAGTACTTGTGTCTATCTTGGATGGGTGGGATTCTCTGCACATTTACACTGCATAACTACTCCTTGTCTTGCTTCGACACATCCAGAGTCACTACATGGGGGAGTGGGGTGTAACAAGTATGTCACAGTTTGAAATGTCTTTGGCTGACTTGTGATGGCCCTGACACATTTGTCATACCTCTCAACCTCAGAGCAAGAAATCTGGATAAAGCCATACAAAGAAATGGGACAAAGACCCAAAAATAAGGACAATTTTTAAAATATTGCTCTTATAAACTTAAAAAGCTAATAGAGGTCTTGCATTAGTATGAATTTTCTGAATGGTATGAAATCTGAAACTCAAATGTCTGTCATTATTTTCTAACTTCAGTCTTGAATTATTTGTCACTAATTTGCCAAAAAAACACAATTTTATGAAAAATGGACCAAAAATGTGATGTAAAAATATAAAATAGCAACACAATACAGCTGGGAACCTGTCAAAGAAGGGACACTTTAATATTAGTACTGCTAATTTGAGCAGCTGACAAAATAAAATAATCTACATGCATTTCTGAAAGAAAAGTAATCTGATTATTACAGTTATTTCTCAATTATAAACCCTCCATGTTTTCTTCCAAAATTGCTATTTTGCGGAGAGATCATTAGGGGAAGAGCAACATTTTGAGTCAAAATCAGGGACAGTTCAAAGGTTTGGCTATGCCTAGTTCTATAGAGCAATTTATTTGCATGTACCTCTCAACCTATTAATGCAATAAATCTGGACAAGTCCAAATATATTGGGGGAACATATAAACAGTACTAAAAATTGCTCTTGTATAAACTGGGACATAAATCTGGACAAGGTCAAATATATTGGGGGAACATATAAACAGTACTAAAAATTGCTCTTCTATAAACTGGGACAGTTGATAGAACAGGTCTTACTTTAGCATGCATTTTTCTGAAGGTTATGAAGTCTGAAACTAGTGTGTCATTATTTAGTGACTTAATTCCTAAATGATTTGCCAGAAAACCACAAATTTTATGAGGAACAAACCAAAAATAAGAAGCAAAAAATCTATTCATTCTTTGAAAATCTGGACAGTTGGGAGGTACAGTTCAGCTGGGGCTGTCTAAGTTTGCCGCCCTTCCCCCTCACAAAACCATGGTCGAATGGAGCCTCCCTGCAGCCATTCCAATGATCCATTACTTTGCTATTTCACTCCATTTACCATAAACTCTAATGTGCATACTGATTTACTTCTATGATGATTTGAACTTCATTTGAAAGTTTTATTTTGCATTTTACAGCACAAACACTAAGACATCTGCTAAACAAACTTGGCATTAAACCTTCTCTGCCCTTGAAACTCACATTCATTGAAACAACATTAAAACCCACATTCAAAGAAAATACATTTTACCCCTGGCAGATAAAAATGAATTCTGGGCTGTTTTCAAATCATAGGCCCCTTGCATATGAAACATACATGTGCTCTTTGATACACCTTCCTATTGCTTTGAACATTTTTCCAGTAAACAATGAAACAAAACTGTCCAATTCAGAACATTTCCATCATAAAAGTCTACTCAAACTTCTACAGTCGACTATTATCAGTAAATATGCACAATTCTACAGTCCACCATTATCAGTAAATATTCGCAATCTCTGAAGTAGTAAAAAAGTCATCTAAATAATTCCACATTAAATAAATCTGTAATGAAGAGGTTGGTGCTAGCAATCACCTTTATATTTCATGGTTTCATCGAAAAATAAAGTGTCTGATGCCCCTGAGGAATAAATTGCCTAAATTACATTAAAAATAAGCTAGTAATATTGCAATAGGAAATGGATGGCAAACTGATAACAGGCTCATAGTTAGTATCTTAATTTTCAGTACGGCAGCATTCAACCCTTATGGGAGTAGAACCAACAACCTTCTGCATCAAAAGCAAGTACACAACCTTTTGTGCTATTAGCAACGTGAGCTGACATAGCATAATCAGCACTAAACTTCTCTTCCCCTGCAGCTCTCAGCTCCTTGTAAAATCTACTCAATACTCAACTGCATCTCAACCCGCAGCACAAGAAGTCTGGAAAAAGCCAAATTTATTGGGGTAGGTCAAAAGGGCAAAAACCAGGGACACATTAAACATTGCTTGTATAATCTTGGAAAGCTGCTAGAATAAAATGCTGTGTTACCACCATACATTTTACTGCCAAGGTCCCTGTGCAAAAGAGTCAGAACAACATACCACTATGCCAAATCACCTGCTTTATGAAAGA
>NC_056726.1:1958992407-1959164907 GCF_019279795.1 Protopterus annectens
ACCAATCACCCATACTGGAAAATAATGGCACAAGTTGCATTGTTTTAGCCATTTTCCAAGTCTGACAGCTGCAAACATATGTCAATAAGCATAAAAAATAAAACCACATTCTACCTTAGCATTTCAGTATTAAAAATCTCACAGTTTACAAATTTTTTTTCAGGATGGGGTGCAGATCACAGATGATCTTAGGAACTGATGCATTTGTGATAGTGATTACCCTCTTGCTGAGCAAATTTGTCATTTTGCTACTGTTAACACTGGGTAATTGTGGATTTTTCAATTTAACCAGTGCATCAGGTCCCAGTCGGTTGAGGTGTTCCTACCTCACCTCCCACTGAAAGGCTTGTAAAAGCATATAGGGTCATTACAGGAATAAAAACAAGTACAGAATACTTTCCCCACCACGGAACTTGTTTTAAACAGGTGTTCCTACCTCACCTCCCCCTGAAAGGCTTGTAAAAGCATATAGGGTCATTCCAGGAATAACAAGTACAGAAGACTTTCGCCACCATGGAACTTGTTTTAAAAAGGTCAATATCCACTAAAATACATTGCAACCTGTAAACCTAACAAACTGGGTCCAAAAAAGCACTGGCGAATGGCCCCATAACCCCTGCTTGTAATCTATTTATGCTGATAAGCATTAGGTTGGAAGGGTTAGACTTTCCTGTAGCCTTCTTTCTTCCCCAATTAAGGTGAAAACAGCGTGCTTTCTACTGCTCAACAGAAGAGCGCAGTGTGCTCTGCACCTCCAAACAGTGCATTTCTCAATAAATTAAGTGAAACAACCGTGTTACAAAGGGGAATTGGAAAATGGGCTGTCTGCATTGTAAATTGAGAAGCAGGGAGGGAACTGTGTAGTTTTTAACAGTAGGGCCTAGGAACAGAGTATTGGACATATAAAAAGAAACAAAAAAGTGTGTTTGCAAATCATTTAACAGCAGGGCCTAGGAACAGAGTATTGGGCATATAAAAAGAAACAAAAAAGCATGCTTGTAACTCATACCTGCACATGCTGCCTCTGGGCATCTGCTTTACTGGTTTAGCCTGGTTCAGGCCTTCACCTCTCCCCTCTCTCAAGTAATCAGAGGTTACATAATATCTACCTGACCAGCCATTTTCAATTTAACCAGTGCATAAGGTCCCAGTTGGTTGAGGCATGTTCACATACTTATGTATTTAATTCATGTTTCTTTATCTGAGCTCAAAGTACTGTTTACTGCATTTACACGCAAACTGAAATCTTGATGAATTCAGGCATGTTTATTGGTACCAGCTGCTACAAATTACTTACAAACTGCTGTTGATATTGTATCCATTTATTGTCGTTTGCATTGACTTAGTGGTCTGTCCTGGGTAGTGTAGCATTGATAAGGGACAGAAATAATGAACAAGTAGTGCAGCATTGATAAGGGACAGGCATAATGAATATTAACTGAGCCCTTAAGGCAGATGCATAGGAAAGAGCGCTGCTGCTTGCTAATACTAAAAGGTGCACGTGGACTTGTTTGATAATCATGTATACCGAATGTTTGAATGATTAACTCTGTTCTTGGTATAGTACTAACAATCATATCCCCTGTCTAAGTGTTCCAACCTCTCCTCCCCCTGAAAGGCTTGTAAAAGCATATAGGGTCGTTCCAGGAATAACAAGTACAGAAGACTTTCCCCACCACGGAACTTGTTTTAAACAGGTTTTCCTACCTCTCCTCCCCCTGAAAGGCTTTTAAAAGCATATAGGGTCATTCAAGGAATAACAAGTACAGAAGACTTTCGCCACCATGGAACTTGTTTTAAAAAGGTCAGTATCCACTAAAATACCTTGCCACCTGTAAACCTAACAAACTGGGTCCAAAAAAGCACTGGTGAATGCCCCCATAACTCCCGCTTGTAATCTATTTATGCTGATAAGCATTAGGTTTGAATGGTTAGACTTTCCTGTAGCCTTCTTTCTTCCCTAATTAAGGTAAAACAGTGTGCTTTCTACTGTTCAATAAACAAGCGTAGTGTGCTCAATAAACTAAGTGAAACAAGTGTGCTACAAAAGGGAATTGGAAAATGGGCTCTCTGCATTGTAAATTGAGAAGCAGGCAGGGAACTGTGTAGTTTTTAACAGTAGGGCCTAGGAACAGAGTATTGGGCATATAAAAAGAAACAAAAAAAGTGTGCTTGTAACTCATTTATCAGTAGGGCCTAGGAACAGAGTATTGGGCATATAAAAAGAAACAAAAAGTGTGCTTGTAACTCATACCTGCACATGCTGCCTCTAGGCACCTGCTTTACTGGTTTAGCTCTGCACCGCTCGCTTCGCTCCCTCTGTGCCCCACCCTTCCTCCATATCCCACCTGCCCCCAGTAGTATTATGTTTATAGTACCACTGGCATGCCCCCTTAATTAGCTAACCAACTAAACATGCTCCTAGAACCCAGCAAACTCCTAGCACAATAATACACCCTCTATCTACCCCACTAATCATATTAACCCACCAATAGCTATTCTATTCTCTCTAATCTTTTATTCATCACATACAGTCAATACATACCCTACCCTAGTAATTCACTATGACTACAGCCAAAACACTAATGCTGCTACCCTTAGTACTCCTGCTATTCATTCCTTATCACCTAAGCTCCTAAGAATATGCACAGCATCTTGAAATCCAATACCCAAACTCTCAAACAGACACTAGCCCAGCATTTAATAAATTTATCCACCACATAACCACCCCGTCTCCTAATTCCTCACTCCCCCCAATTACCATCACTCAACTAAATACAGCTACATTAGCTTAAAAACCAAAAGCTACAAAAAAATCATAAACAAATTTTTAAGACTCATAAGCAACTTAAAAATGTATCTTATGAAGGATGGAAACATCCACCCCAACCCTGGCCCATCCACAACAGTAGACCCAAGCATACCATCTAACAATGCAACGTGTACTACCCAGATTGATAGACTTCCAAACTCATTTCTGGTCTGTCATCTCAACATCAGAAGCCTAAACAACAAGATCCATAGCCTACAAAGACTCTTAGCTGTTCACTCCCTTGATATCCTCTGCCTCACAAAAACCTGGTTAAAACCAATAACCAAAGATAATGAAATAATCCCCCCACAGTACAACATCCTTAGACTGGACCGGATCTCCAGGAAAGGTGACGGGGTAGCTGTACTATACAAGTCTATCTTAACAATAACAATTGACACCCAACAGCCACCCCAGTTTGGCAATGCAGAAATGCTCATCACCAAACTAATCATAAACAAAAATAAATGCAGATACAGTGTCTGCATTTATATTCCACCTGGCAAGAATGATGATACTCTAGACAATATGTTACATTAGCTAGCTTCTAACTATCCCCAGGAAACCATTGTCTTAGGGGACTTTAACATTGATTGGAACACCTGTTCCTCTGAAACTCCCTCCACCCATTTACACTCCACAGGTTTACTCAGATGATTGCCACCCCCACCAGATTTAGCAAAAATAGAGTCAAAGATAGTATCCTTGATTGGATACTTATTAACAGCCACCCCCAAAAGTACAAGTCAGGTACATTACCCGATGATCTAAGTGATCACTGCCTTACCTATATTATTAGGCTAAAAGCCGACATTCCTAACCAGCCCACCTACAAAACTATAAGAAACATTAGGAACTTTAAACTTGACAACTTCCAAAATGAACTCAAAGCATGTAATTGGAATGTCTTGAAATGACTCCCATTACAAGAAGCAGATGGGTATTTCAATACCAGATTTCTGGCTATCCATAACCACCATGTCCTACCCGTACCATCCGTGTAAAAGCCAGAGTTGCACCGTGGCTATCTAAAGAAACAAAAAACAAAAGTAAACTAACAAACAACGCCTGGGCCAAGTGCCATGTTATCAAAGCCCCTATGGACTAAGTAAGATACCAGCAGCTAAGGAACCAGACCAAAAAATCTATCATTCTAGACAAAACAAAATCACTACACCATCCTACAACAAAAATATCAGCTAAAACCTCAAAAGTTCTGGGCTAGTATTAACAATCTTCTCCACCCAGGCCATTCCACCACTCCTACCCCATCAGCTGCCATTGATAAATCCCTTGTAGAAATTGCAAACAACTTCATCTCCTTCTTTACTGAAACTACCCAGTCTCTAGCTACCCATCTCACTCCATCAGAGACAAACACCAGCTTTGGCACATCTAGCCCTGATCCACCCAGCACCCAACCCACCTTTACCTTTCAAACCGTACCTACCAACCTGATCCAGACCTTTCTCAAAAAGCTAAAACCTACTACACTAGCTGCTGACCACCTCCGAGCTGAATATCTTCAAAAAGCAGCTGATGCCGTAGCACTTCCCATTTCTAGTCTGATCAACAGATCCATCTCAGAAGGATCCATCCAGCAATATGGAAAATATCACATGTTATACCTCTCCATAAAAGAGAAAGTTCTACAGAATTATCAACAGAAAAGGGGAAATACAACTCCAAACCAGCAACAAACAAAAAGGTATTGTTAGAAAACATGCTCCACAACCACGATAAATTAGCTCTTTATTCCAGGAACCACTCAGAATCACACAAAAGTATTAACGCTGACGATTTCAAATACGTTTTCGTCCACCAAGACTTCATCAGATAACATCATTCACTTAATGCAAGTCCTTAAATACACAAAAGTTTTAAAAATCACCCAATAGAAACTTGATATCCTTTAATAACAGTCTAAGAAATAAAGAAACAGAAGCACCTTATTCTAAACATCCTCATTACACTTAATACAATACTAAAAATATGTTAAAAAATATTAAAAACCTCAAACTTTAAAATACTCAACATTAAAAAATCACTTTATACATATTATAAATATATATATATATATATATATATATATATATATATATATATATATATATATATGTATATCCATATAATATATATATATATATATATATATATATATATATGTTCTTATTTATATTAAATATCTAAACATATAAAATAAAGTTATTTCGTGGCCTAATGGTTAAGGTGTTTGCCTTACAAACACAAGGTGCAGGGTTTGAGTCTCACAAGGGGTAATTGGCTAGGCTTAAAATGGCTTGCAAGGGCAGTTAGCTTAGTACTAACCTATGAACATTTTCAATGCATTGCTACCCTCTTGTTGTTAGAACTAGAAATAAAAGCTTTAAAAAAGGTGTTAGAGTTTAGCAGCCCTTAAATTCAATAATGGTGCCAGGGAAATACTCTCATTCAAGCCAGGATACCTCCCAGCATCCAACAAAACCTGCCAATATAATTCTCGATATTCCAAATGGGTTTCCCAAGACCCCCCCCCCCCTGGCATCAATAGGAATAACTTCCAACACAAAAAAATAAAAAGTTTGCTTGGGCACAATTTTCTGAATGTTTGTATAAGGCATTCTTATCATTCCTTTTACCTATATCATAAAAATGCTCATAAATGCGCCTTTTCAGACATCTTTTGGTCTTCCCTACATAAATGGTACTAGAAACTTCACATATTACTAAATAAACTAAACCACTAGTGTTACAGTTACTATAATAAATGCTTTTAACAGTCCTAGTCCTAGCTTTAATATACACTTGGTCAACATTAGCTATATGCTTACACTAGGAGCATGCCCCACATCTATAGGTACCAAATCTCATACCTCTAGATGTAGTACTCCTCATCTCATATAATTTTTTCAAGTTGCTACCTTTTTTAAAAATAATGTTTAAAGGCTTGTTTTCTACCCCCTTAAGGTCAGTAAAAGACCTAAATCTATTCCACTCTCTTCTGACCACATCCACCACCATATTTGAATCACTGTTATATGCCATTGTGAATGCCCTACTAAATCTACTATAATTTTTCTCACCAGTGGCAAATGTAAATTCATCACCTTTGCCTAAAATAGGCATAAATCTTGCCCTCCACTGGTCTTTAACATACCTAGTGGTGTCCTCTATTAATTTAACCAGATATCCCCTCTCCAAAAACGTTTTTTCTAGGAAGACACATTCTTCCCCAAAATCTTCATCTAACGAGGTAAGCCTACTAGCTCTTACTTATTGCCCCTTAAAAATACTCTTTTTCTGTACATATGGGTGGGCACTCTCAAAGTGAAGATACAGGTTTGAAAAAGTCTCCTTTCGAAAGACTTTAGATTTTATACCCCCAGTTGTCTTAATGATACTCACATCCAAAAAATCTACTTTATTAAGAGTAATTGAACTTGTAAATTGTAAAAAAGTATTAGTGTTTAAATACTCTAAAAATTCTTTTAACTTCCCCTCAGATTCCTTCCAAAAAGTGCAAATATCATCAAGAAATCACTTGTACAAGATCCAGCAATCAATTGTTTTCTAGCAACACCGTTTTGTTTATTCTGCAAAATTATCTAACTTTAGTCCTATAGCCATTCTTTCACCACTAGCTAAAATCATGGAAAGATGCATACAGAAACAAATTGTGCACTTTCTTATTCAAAACGGAAAGCTCATCGACTCTCAGCATGGCTTTAGGCCATTCCAAAGTTGTTCTGTTCCTCATAATATCTGTGGTTTCTGTATGTTTGTTTTAACTTGCAAAGTCGGTATTGCAATGGTGCGCTGGTAGCATTGTTGCCAAACAACTGCAGGTTCTCTAGTTTGATTCTTAGCTGTGGAGTCTGCATGTCCTCCCATCTTACAACAACATGTGTTTGTTCCTGCTCTGCTGTAAATTTGCTTTTGTTCCAAGTCAGACTTTCCTGGTTAAATATGTTAAATAAAAATAACAGTCATTTGAATTTCAGACTTCATATTCTTCACAAAGTACATGGTAACACAAAAACTTTTATTACAGCAATTTTCTAAGTTTATAACATGGATATTTGAAATTTGTCCTTATTTTTGGGACTGTATTCCCCCATTATTGGCTTTGTCCAGGTTTTTAGTGCTAAGGTTGAGAGCTATGGTGAGAACTGAATTCACTGAATATGTTTGGGGGCTGTATTCCCCCATTATTGGCTTTGTCCACGTGTTTTTACTATGAGGTTGAGAGCTATGGTGAGAACTGAATTAACTAAATGGTAGCATTTAAGTTTCAGTCTTCCTATCCTCCACAAAACAGCTGATTTGGCATAGTGGTATGCTGCTCTGACTGCTTTGCACAGGGTCCCCTGGTGTAGTAAGAATCTTTGTGTTCAACATCTTTGTATCATGTATAGTAAGGGTTAAAATGTGAAACTGCATTGTGTGCAAAGAAATAAGCTAAAATAAGTTGTTTTTCTTTTAAAGGATTTGCTGACCAAAGAGGAATGCACAGATGATACCTTGATCCAGGCACAAGCTTATCTTGTGCCTGACTTCTGACCATCTAAGGCTCCAGGATGTGAATTTATAGCTTTGAGTGAAATTCCTTGTCTAGTAACCAACCAACCACTGTGTACGTGCAGGAGAGGGTATAAAAACCCATGTGAAATGTACAGAATTTAGACTGCTGACATACCATGTACTTTGTAGCATGTCTCCATGCATGTAAAATAAACCTTTTTGCTTACATCACGACGTGGCAGTGAAATGTATGGTGGTAACACAGCATTTTGTTCTAGCAACATTCCAACATTATACAAGCAATGTTTAAAATGTGTCCCTGGTTTTTGGGCTTCTGCCCCCCCCAATACATTTTGTCGTTTTCCAGATTTCTTGTGCTGCAAAGTTCAGAGATACAGCTGAGTGTCACGTAGATTTTACAAGGAGCGGAGAGCTGCAGGGGAACAAAAGTTTAGTGCTGCTTATGTGGAGTCTGCTTGCATTGTTAATTGGACAACAGGTAGGGTAGTTGCTTTTGATGCAGAAGGGTGTGGGTTCTACTCCCAAAGTAAATAGATGCATTGCTGATACTGTACTGCCTTGTAAAGGGGTGGATGCTGTAGTCCTTTTTGGCGAAGATACCTAGTAACTATGAACCTGTTATCAGTTTGCCATCCATTCCCTATTGCAATATTACTAGCTTATCATTTTTTTATGCAACATAGGAAATTTATTCCTCAAGGGTAACAGGCACTTTATTTGTAGATGAAGCAATGACATATAAAGTTGTTTGCTAGCAGCAACCTCTTCATTAGTTACAGATTTCTTTAATGTGGAATTATTTAGATGGCTTTTACTTCTTCAGAGATTGTGCATATTTACTGATACTGGTGGACTGTAGAAGTTTGAGTAGACTTTTATAATGGAAATTTTCTGAACTGGGCAGTTTTGTCATTACTGGTGCATGCATTTTGTTTCATTGGTTATTGGAAAAAATGTTCAAAACAATACATTTAAAATGCCGTCTAACAACTGTGCTGTATTGTCCAAGGAATATAATTTAATATAATCAGGAAGGTGTATCAAAGAGCATGTGTATGTTTCGTTTTCAAGGGGCCTATGATTTGAAAACAGCCCAAAGTTAATCTTTATCTGCTAATGGCAAAATTTATTTTCTTTGAATGTGGGTTTCAATGCTGTTTCAATGAATGTGAGTTTCAAGGACAGAGAAGTTTTAATGCTATGTATATTTTTATTGTGAGACTGCATTGCTTTGTTTAGCAGATATCTATTAGGGTTTGTGCTGTAAAATGCAAAATAAAACTTTCAAATGAAATCCAAATCATTGCAGAAGTAAAGCAGTATGCACATCACAGTGTTTATGGTAAATGGGGTGTAATAACCAAGGAATGGGATATTGGAATGGCTGCAGGGGGGAGGCTCCATTCAACCATGTGTTTGTGAGGGGGAAGGGCAGCAAACTCAGACAGCCCTGGCTGAACTATACCTCTCAACTGTCCAGATTTTTGCAGAATTAATAGATTTTTGCTTCTTATTTTTGGTTTGTTCCTCATAAAATGTGTGGTTTCCTGGCAAATCATTTAGAAATGAAGTCACTAAATAGTGACAGACATTGAGTTTCAGACATCATAACCTTCAGAAAAATGCATGGTAAAGCAAGACCTGTTATTCTATCAACTGTCTTAAGTTTATACAAGAGCAATTTTAGTACTGTTTACATGTTCCCCCGATATATTTGGCCTTGTCCAGATTTCCTGCATTAAGAAGTTGAGAGGTATGAGCAAATAAATTGCTTTATAGAATTAGGAATATTCAAACCTCTCAACTGTCCCCAATTTTGGTTCAAAATATTGCTCTCCCCTAATAATCTTTCTGCAAAATAGCAATTTTGGAAGAAAATGTGGAGGGTTTACAATTATAAATAACTGTAATATTCAGAGTTATAGTTTGCTTTTATTTCAGAAATGCATGTAGATGCTCTTATTTTGTCAGCTGCTCAAGTTAACAGTACTAATATTAAAAAGGTGTCCCTTCATTGACAGGTTCCCAGCTGTATTGTGTGTCAATTTTATATTTTTGAAATATATTTTTGGTCTGTTTTTCATAAAATTGTGGTTTTCTGGAAAATTAGTGGCAAGTCATTAAAGATTGAAGTTAGAAAATAATGGCAGACATTTGAATTTCAGTTTTCATACCCTTCAGAAAATTCATACTAATGCAAGACCTACTACTATTCTATTATCTTTCTAAGATTATAAGAGCAATATTTAAAAATTGTCCTTAGTTTTGGGCCTAGGGCGGCCATGGTGGTGCAGCGGTCAGCATTGCTGCCTCACAACAAGAGGTTCTCCAGTTTAATCCTCGGCTGAGGTGCCTTCTGTGCAGAGTTTGCATGTCCTCCCTGTGGTCATGTGGGTTTCCTCCGGGTGCTCCTGTTTCCTCCCATATCCCAAAGACATGCTGTAGGTAGATTGGGCACTCTAAATTGGCCCTAGGTGTGAGTGCATGCATGTGTGTGCCTTCTGTGGAAGGTTGGGCGCCAAGCTGGCAACTTGACATCGTAAAACTCCACTGCCAATCATGAGCAGACAGGTGATCCGCTGTCACAACCCCTAACCAGGAAAAGCCAAAAGAAGAAGTCCTTAATTTTGGGCCTGTGTCCCACTTCTATGTATGGCTTTATCCAGATTTCTTGCTCTGAGGTTGAGAGGTATTAGTGCCAGAGCCAGCACCATCAGCCGAAGACATTTCAAATTGTGACATACTTGTTGCACCCCACCCTCCATTGTAGTGGCTCTGGATGTGTCCAAGCAAGGCAAAGAGCAGTTATGCAGTTAAGTGTGCAGAGTATTCCCCCATCCAAGGTAAACCACAAGTACGACCGTGGCTTTTCATCTGTCCTTGATTTTGCAGACTGTTCTGGTTTTCTGTCATATTTTTATACTGTTGATTTAAGCTTCTTATTATTCAGAAAATGCATGCAGTCGCAGTGCCCTGTTGCTCTGTGTTTAAGTAGCAATGCTTTAATGATCATCAAGTAAGCTTGTCGGAGATTGTAAGATGCAAGTAAGCTTTAATAAGCATACTGTTAAAGAATTACCAACATTGAAAGCCTTTTCGTTGTTGCCATGCAGAGAATATTTACATAACTAGATAACGTATAAGCCTTAGGTATTGAAATGCATATCTGGAGCATTTCTCCCTGGGCCTCCTCTGAAAACAGGCTCTGTGGAACCTAGTTGGACTTTCCCGGTCAACAAATGTTAAATAAATAAAATAAAAAAAAAATAAAAATATGACAGTATTTGTAATAAAAGACAGGATCACTGTATTTAAAGAAGCTCATTACATTTGTTGGAGACTTGCAATCATCTTTGCAGGCTTTACTCGTAAACTAAACAGAATGCCAATCTATCATGTGTGGTCCATAACTTGTGCAGTAATCCTTTAAGCAATTTATCTTGAGCTTGTTTCTTGTTTGCTGTTCATTTTTTACTTTGATCATGTCTTCCCCATGAAACAAGTAGATAGTTATCAGGCAGCAGGTCTTTTTTGTATAAGAAACATTTTTACAAGTGGGGGTATCACAGAGATTGCTACTTTCAGCATGTTACTTGGTAATTTTATAAAGCTGAATATAAATTATAATTAGAACTGTAGTGCAAGGAGAAATGGCTTGTGTTGAGGGATGCTTGTTTTTTTTATACTTGATTTTGACTGGCATTCCTGTAATGTATTTAAAAACTAATTTATTTTTTCATGCCTCACAACCTTTGTGTTTCCATCTAGATATTAAGTAAGTTGTCATGTAACCAATGCATTGAAATATTTTTTCTTCTACACTTCATTTTGTCTTGATTGGACTCTTGTAATGATGGTTTGGCACCCAGGGCAGCGTATTTAATTAAAGTTCCAGTTGTTGTGGTTTTGAGCATAGCTCCACCCCTTTCTAATTGGCCAAACCCCTTCCCATTGGCCCCACCCATTCAGCTGTCTCCTGCAGCCCCTCTTTAATTTGAAGTCACCAGCTGCCACTGCTAGGCCTCTGCTGAAAATGGACATATATCCAGTTGGACTATCCCGGTCAACAAATGTAAAATAAAAAATAAATAAATAAACAATAACACAGACACCCTTGTCAAGACAGAGACCATGCAAGGAGACATAATTAGTTTGTATACTTCTATTCATTAAGTCTGTGCTTCTGAAAAGAGTATTACTGGACACAAAACTATTAAAGGAAGTGGGGGAGGCATGTAAACTACAACTACCTAACTGGACAAGCAACAAGAAACTATCACAGACCAGAAGGCAATGACTATGCCTTATACAGTTGAGCAGTATGGGGTGGGATCTGAAACTGGATGATCTTGAAAATAATTCCAGGCAAAATAACTTATGGATAATATATGTCCTAAAGTTAGAAATGTCGAGAGCCAGTGACATTAATAGAGCTTACTGGAAAAGTTCATGAAGAAGAAAGATCCAATGAAAATCTAGTGGGAACATTTATACCAGGAACAAGAATAATTTCCTCCAGCACTTCATAATGAAATGTCATTCTAATAAAGCTGGACATGTAGTCTTGCAGAAAGCCTGGAAATAAATACAACATGAAGAATAGCTGATGATTCTGTCTGGATTACAAAGCATCTCTTTTTTATAAGAAGAAAGTATGTGCAGTTGTGCTGATGGATTGAAAGGCTCATGGAGGTCTCTACATTGCCAATGGCCAGACATCATTGTAATTTAGCTACCTGGTGGGTGCAGAAGCAAATCTGTCAATAAAGCTCTCAACCTTCCATTTTCAAATTGTGGACCATTGCCTTTTACAATTTGGAAAAAACAGGCAAATTGTGGAACATCTGTTGAACACTTACTAACAACTTTAACTCAGAAGTTCACAGCATGGTTACTGCTTGGTCATACATATAGAAAGTTATTTTGGTGAATTAGCATGATTCTATAGTTTTTATAATAGTTATTTGTTAAAAAATGTAACAATGAATGTGCGATAGACTCCTTCAATCTCTAGCTGTATGTAACATGGAATTTTAAGACATGAAATGAAGAGCTTTCCTTAAAATGGGGTACATTTGAGAGGGATGATTGGCAATGCTAGATTATCAACAAACAGGCAGAATTGTAAGAGTGCAGAGACAAGGGCCAATACTGGATCAGCCAGAGCTGAGGCAGACTAAGTGCAAGACCAAACTGAAATATGGGACCCAGGTCAAAAGTCCAGGAAACAAGACAAACACAGTCATCTGGGGAGCTGATGCAGAAAGTGTACAGGTAAGGAGTATAAACACAGTCCATAAGAAGCTAAAATTTCAGTTGCCTACTATAAAGAGGTTCTAATATTTGTCTCATTTAGAAGAATCCTAGGAAAAAAAGCAGAGGGCATGAACTTAATTGCTCCTAAACTTACATTAGAGAAATTTATTTTATTGGAGATGGAAATAGACAGTGAAGATATCACCAAAGGATGACAGTGACTTTGTAATTACTATCTGAAGTTTACAGGAAAAGATTTATAGACTTGCACCTAGAGGTTATGATTACCCCTGATGGTTAAAATGTATTTTTGGGATGTAATGCTCATTGTTTGTTCATTTCTGGCATATTTTGCTGTTGGGTGATATCAGCATTCCATTATTAGTGGCAAAGCACCATGCCATACTATACTCTATAGAATACCGGTTGAAGGGGAGAATGAATCAAGTGAAATACATTTACAGGGATGGGATTTTCCCATGATGTTTTACAGATATTTTCTATGTTCATCTTGTTTATGCTATGAATCAGTCCTTGGTGTTTTTTATAGTTCACACACACATTGAACTGAACCCCTACCTATATCGCTAATATGCTTTACACCTGTATATTAGCAAGGCATGCCACAGAATGAGTGGCAGAAAAGATGACTGAAAATCACATTTTATGGGAATGGAACATATGATTGCAAATGTACCTACCTAGAGTAGAACCCCTGCCTTTGGTCAAGTAACATGCTAAAGACTAGGAAATTAGCAAGTGAAGCCAAGAAAGAAGATACATGGAAGCATGGAAGTTGTTTGAATACACACATTTCAAAGAAATATTGCAACAACATTGAAGAATGAAACCTGAACAGCATAAAACATCATACCAACCAAATAGAGGGAGGATTAAAGCCCATCTGAAACTGTGCATATCACAGCATGAGAAGACTGAGGCATGGAAGCTGTCACATGCACATATCATGTTTGCCTTACTTTATACTGGCATGACATGTTATTAGCACATAATACTGATATTTGTCAGCATGGAGCAAGGTAGATAACCATAGATTTGAATTCCTGCCAGTGTAACTAATACTCTCTCTACTGCTACATTATTCACTGAATCTACGGCATCAGTTATAGTGAAGGGTACAGATAACATGAATTACAAGGAAAAGTGGTACTTTTGAAAAATAAACAATGACCATCACTTAAGAGCATACAGCATTTAGTAGATAAAAGCCCAACCCATAACATGTTGACAAGTTACGCAATCACAGGCTGTTACTTCTATATACTGTGCACATCTTTATTGCTTAGATGCACTGTAATTACTTGTTACAAGGTATGACTTGTTTGTCAGAATGCTACAACTTACAGCTCATTGAGATGAAACCCCTGCTTCTGTGGCATAATTTATGATAAGGTTGTGTGAAAAACACACATTTCAAGGGAATATTAGAAAACTGTGGAAGAGTGTAAAATGAACATTTTTGACAGGTTTCAATATTCAGGGACTCACGATCCTCCTCTAATGTATTGAATGTACACATCACATTATGTCTATGAAGCCACATGGATCCTATGGCAATGCATCTATTGATGTCAGCTTATGTCAGTATTGTCTGATGTCGCACATCAGTTGTTATCTCAGTTACAAGGCAGAAGTTAAGGTCCTAGGATGCTGAAAGGATTTTCTTCAGTTTTTACCAGATGACAAAGAACTGTAATTTCTCTGTGCTTAAATATCAGGCAGATTATAGCAGATATAGATTATTTTCCCATTATGAGATCCCTTTTTGGCTAAGTATGTTCAGAGAAGGTAGTGACGTTATTGTAGTTCATATTGCATGGTGACTGCATTAGTAAACCGCATACAGCAATAAGGGGACCAAAACCCAGACCCTGCTGTACTGAAAATTTACACAGCAATGACAAACTGTAACATGCATATTTTATGCTTACACTTATAGGTATTGTACATACTTGCTGCAAGGCATGGATTGTTTGATAGACTGGTACAACTTAAACCTCAATAGATTTTCACCCTGCCTACATAACTCATATCCTCTTTACCTGTGTTCTTGCTACAGTGCCACAGAAGTTATGTAACAGTTTTTAGAAATCACACATTTCAATGGATGTTACCAACATGAGTTAGAATGAAAAGGACTAATGATAAACAGATTACAGCACTCAAAAGGATCAAAACCCACCACCTGTAAAACCATCACATCCAAGTAATTTACCTTATGTGATATTAGTTCACTGAGCCAGTTCTGCATGAGATACAATGTTATCCTCAGTGATACAATGTACATCTTACTGAATGTTAGTTCCTGTCTGCCAAATTAACTTTCTCTTGACCTGTGTACCTGTGTACTATCTACTTATGCCACATAAAAGGTTACACAACAGTTTTTGGAAAGTTTACATTGGAATGGATGTCATCAACAGTATGTGAAATTACTATAAACAGGTTAAACAGATTACAGAGCTCAAGAATTCAAAACTGTCCACTGGTTACATCTACATAGTATACTTTACATCATATTGGTTCATTTAGTCATTACTGCATGATATACACTTTTATCACTGATACAATGTGCAACCCATTGGATTTGAACTCTTGCTTACATAACTCACACTCTTTTCACCTGTGCCATAGCTATGGCCACCACAAAAGTTAGACAATGGGTATCAGAAAGCACACATATGAAGGTAGTGTTGCAAAAGTGTGGAAGACTGATAAATGAGAAATGTTAAACAGATTCCAGTAATTAGGGAGAGAACACTCCAAATACCGTATCTGAAAGTTAAACATCATGGAATGTGTTATAATTAAACTAAAATGTCAATTTATGTGTCTATCAGTATATGACCCTGACCTTGAGTAGCATCTTACCCTTACCAAGAATGATGCCACAATATGAAGACAAGATGATCAATTTCAACAATTGGCTTAAGTACTGGTGTCATTCAAAGGGGATCCAATGCTGTCAGCTTGGGATGATATGCTAAGGCCACGATAAGCCGCTAGGGGACGGCTTGCACCTGTCACCCCTGGTCTTTCAGATATTGGCAAAGGCTCTTGCTACCCCTATAGTGCCTTTTTTAGGCAAGGCTCAAAAGACAAACCCACCTCCATAGGTATCACAAGGGATAAGAAACTAAGAGTAATGCTACTCATGAAGGCTAAACCTCAAGATGCATGCACTCGAAACTCTCCTTAGCATGGAGAACATCAATATCTGTGCAGTAACAGAAACCTGGTTCAGGGCTCCTGAGAGCACACCAGCACTACCAGGTTATACCTCATACCATGCATTTTGGCCCCAAAACTTGGACCGAACCACAAAAGGAGGGGGAGTATCGATATTCATCAAAGATACCCACACCTCCAGGTTGGTGGCAAAGCACGAAGCATCAGAGACTATCCATGTGCAACTAACAGTGGGTAAAACTGCCTTCCAGTTTATAGCCTGCTACAGACCACCCTCCCAAACCCAGGAACCCCATTCGGCCTTCCTGAGAACACTGGAAAATATGAAGGTCTCTCCAAACACCATTATATTAGGCGACTTCAACTACCCAAACATAGACTGGGAGCATTACTCTAGCTCCAACACCCTAGCCCAAAGGTTCCTAGTATTTATAAACTCAAATGCTATGGAACAACTTGTTACCACTCCCACAAGAGGGGAAAACATACTGGACCTGATCATCACCAACATGGGGACTGTATGCTCCAGACCAGAAGTGTATCCCTCACTGGTAAAATCAGACCATAAACTAATCTCACTGGATATTCACATCCCGACCCCACCCCCTGCCCAGAAAACCACAGTGAAAAACTTCTCTAAAGCAAATTTCACACTCCTCAAAACCGAGGTGTAATCCTTCAAAGCCCCCGGGCCTGTGGAAAATATGGCCCAGACCGCAGAATCCTTTATAAACGCATTCTATGAACACCTTCAGGAATGCATGGATCATGCAATCCCATATAAAACCAAGACCCAATCCTCCAAAGGCAGTCGTCCTGTCTGGTGGACCCCAGCCATAAACAAACTATACAATAGAAGGAGGAAGCTACTAAATGATAGAGCAAAATCCCAAAAAGGGAAGGCATCACTGATCAGTATTAGCAAAAAACTACGGGCACTCATAAAATTGTCTAAGGCCAACTTCGAGAGAAAAATTGCACAGGACACTAAGGATAATCACAAGGCTTTCTTTAGTTATGTTAGGAACCTGGGTGGTAATTCCCACATATGCTCAGAATTAGTCCAAAATGACAAAAAATACACTGAACCCACAGACATTGCCAACATCCTAGCTGACAGGTTCAGCGCAAATTTCTCCTCCCCCCCACCAAAAGGGCAAATATCTATCCCAGCAGAGTGCTGCCCCCCTGACATCTCAAATGCTCAGGTAAGAGCCGCCCTCTCCAAAGCAAAAAACACAGCATCAATGGGACCAGATGGTGTCCCGGGCTGTGTCCTACATGAACTCCAAGAAGAGCTAAACCCAAACATAAAACTACTGTTCAGTCTCAGCCTTACTACAGGATATGTGCCCAAAGAGTGGCGTACAGCAACAGTGGTCCCTCTCCATAAAGGTGGTGCCTCAACGGATCCTGGAAACTATCGCCCCGTAAGCCTGACTAGCTTAGTCTGCAAAGCTATGGAAAGGATCATCATGGACCTCATAAATAAAGATATTGGGGACCTACAGACACTGGATCCTACCCAGTTCGGCTTTGTTAAGGGCAGATCCTGCCTTTTAAACCTGGTTGATTTCTTTGAAACAGTCACCAAGGCAATTAACGAGGGGAAGGTGGTCCACACAGCCTACCTGGACCTCGCTAAAGCCTTCGATACAATACCCCACTCGGGCATTATAGATAAGCTCACCAGCTTAAATATAAACCCCTATGTCACTAGATGGATTGCAAACTGGCTCAAGGACAGAACCCACATGGTTAGAATTGCTGGAGCCATGTCAGACTCCAAACCAGTTACAAGTGGTGTCCCACAAGGCTCAGTCCTGGGACATCTCTTGTTCGGTATATATTTCTCGGAGGTACAGGCCAACGCGGAAGGACTGTGGCTGATCAAGTTCGCAGATGATTGCAAACTGGGTGCCATAATCGACTCTCCAGTTGACACAAGCATCCTCCAAAAGGGCCTCATAGAAACAGACAACTGGTGCCAGAGGCATGGCCTCAAGCTAAATGACAAAAAGTGTATAGTCATCCCCTTTGGCAAAAACAAAGTGCCCACAAATTACCACATAGCTGGTAATCCATTAAGTACAGAAGAAGTAATTTGGGACCTGGGGACCCAAGTTGATAGCAATCTCTCATTTGACAACCACGTGGCCAAAGTGGTTAGAAAAACATTTTATATAGCCCACCTAATCATGAAGGGATTCACATCTAGATCAGGGGAGGTCATCGTGCCTCTTTACTCATCCCTCATCAGGCCCATAATTGAGTACAATGTCCCTTTTGGGATGTACCTTACCAGACACCTGCAGCAACTGGAAAGACCCCAAAAGTACCTCACCAAGAGGATCAAAGGGCTCAAACAGATGCCATATGCTGCCCGGTTAAAGAAACTCCAGCTCTACTCGGTGGCATACCACCTGTTCAGAGGCGATCTGTGCCTGATGTATAAAGCCATGTCCAACCCGGAATTAATGGACATGCTGCACCTCAGAAAATCCAAATCCCATCGAGCTACATGCTCGAGAGACTTGAACCTCAGCACTGAAGTAAATAGGACATGCTGGAGGGACAGATTCATAACCCAGAGGCTCCCTTCACTCTGGAATAAAATCCCAGTCCAGGTTAGGCAGAGTCCCTCATTGACTCTCTTCAAGAGGAATCTTGATGAGTGGATGGGAGATCGTAGGTTTACCCCGGGTATCACTTCTGTGTCACTGTTAGACAGAGGCACAGTATACTAACCTCGCAAAAGGGCATAGCAAAATAAATTTAAAATGGGTGGCGAAAGCCAAACACATTCTGGCTAGGCTTATAAATGCCCTAGGGCAGATAGCCTAGTATGAACCTATGAACCTATGAACCTATGATAAGGTTGTGTGAACTTTCTGTCATGTCTTGAGAATAAGCTAATTTGAGTGAGAGCCAACAATACATTAGCAAAGCTGAAGGAATTTTCTATATTTTTGCCATAGGATTAGAATTGTCATTTATCATTTCCCACTTATGGATAGCAAGGTTTCTCTCTGCAAACCAGCATGCAATGGAACACAGAGACTTTTTTGTTTATTTTAACACCTTTTGTCCATGTAAGTGATGTAATGATTGTATTAGATAAAATTAAATGTCATGGTAGGGCATAATATCTATGTTTCTAAGACTGATGCAGATTCACAGTACTAGAATGCACACCACACTTGTGTAAGGGTTATGTTCCAGATCAATGCAATATCGTGTGAAGCCACTGAAGAACTTCTACTGCACGTGTCTGACAACTCACAATCGAAGGGAATGCTCAGAAGGGAAATCACAACGGTGATGAAATAGGGACTGAACAGGATGTAGGTGAATAAACATGAAAGATGTAACTGACTGGAATGTACCCCATGCCTTTCATAGTTACACTCTCCATTACAGTGCATTTTCCAGAGTTATAACTGAGGCTGTTTGTATAGGGTCATAAGTGCAACATATCAGATAAATATATACTATTTTTATATACTGCTATCAAGAAAAAAATGAAAGGATTTATTTTTTTTTATTTCTTGATAGCAGTCTGTAATTTGGATATATTTACATTTTTAATGAAAGATAGTTACAAATGCAGAAAAAATGTAAAACATCATTTCACTGTCAGTGGATTAGATCCCCGAACCAAGAGCACTGGAATGGGCTCCTTACATCATTAATACATTGATCCATGGAAGCAGTAACAAATAAC
Organism: Protopterus annectens; assembly: GCF_019279795.1. NCBI lineage: Eukaryota > Metazoa > Chordata > Ceratodontiformes > Protopteridae > Protopterus > Protopterus annectens. Next base: position 1,959,011,952 of record NC_056726.1, read on the forward strand.
AGAATCACCTTATCTCAAGTTTATTTGTCAGAATTGTAAACTGATGCATACTGACACGCAGCTCAGATGCATGAATAATAGCAAATTCTTAAACCATTTTATTCATTTAACATTTGTTGACCAGGAAAGTCTGACTAGGACAAAGTCTATTTTCAGTGGAGGCTTGGGTTGAAATGCTCCAGGTGCATGTCTTCGGAATGTGGGAGGAAACCAGAGTACCTAGATGAAACCCACGTGAACACAGGGAGGACATGCAGACTCTGCACAGAAGGCACCCCAGCCAAGAATTGAACCGGACTGGAGAACCTCTTGCTGTGAAACAACAGCATTAACTGCTGCACCGCTGCACTGCTCAAAGTCATAGGATTTGTCTTTATTTTTGCTATAGCAGAACTGTTACTACCCTGTGGTCATCAACAACCAGCAACACTGTTCTGTGCTAACTGTTGTGCAACATAGAATTACAGAAATAGACATTTTTAGTTTTTAAGCCATTAGTAGCCATCTGGGTACTGTGTTTATTTTTTAACCAGATTAAAGGTTGGAAGTGGGAGGAGAGGACAGAGATGAAAATAGAAAGCAAATAGAGCACAGAACAGAAGGTCATCAATTAAGGAATGATTAGGATGGAGGTGGGATAAGGCCATATTTCAAAACTTCTATTCTAAATAATATAGTTATCTTAATTCTTTTAAAATTGTTTTGATGATGAAATCATGAACAATGCATCAAAATAGCACACAGTCTGGAATGAATAGATGAACTAAATCATGTGTGTACATTACTCACATATAAGTGAAATTGACAGTTAAGTATGGGATGTAATTTTGTTTGGAAAAAGTGTCCTTTATTCTTTGAGGGAGAAAGTTGGGGAAGGAAGTCAGGGATGCAAAAAGTAGGTAAGGGGTGAAGGTTAGGTGGCAGGGAAAGACTGAGATGTCTAACTGGATGTTGTGTAACACACTGAGGGAGGGGGAACACAATGGTGAAGGAGATACTAGACAAACAGAGGGCAGATAATGTTAAAAGATGGATTGCATAATGTAACGGGGTGGTTGTAGACACAAATGGGAGGAGGAGCACTTGGTTTGGAGATAAGATAGGGTGTTCAGAGATGCATTCCCTGCCAACTTTGACACAGTGTGAAATTATTCCACTGGGTCTGGCCTCAGGAAGTGCAGGCAGCAATGGGCAGGGAATTAACTCAACTAGTCACTGAAGCATGATTTCAGTATGGCCAGTGCGGATACACAACCTCCTATTCATGTTTTCTCCCACATGATCTGCCAGCTGCTGATAGGTGGCAAAATTGCCACCTCTACTAGCGCTGCTCCTAGTGGGTATCAGTACATCATTGTCTAGGGCAGTTACCTGACACAGGTGGTACAGGTAGGGCAGGAGGTGTGGAAGTAACTCTGGCAGGCTGGGACACAGATATGCTGGGTACCTCTGGTGATGGTGGTGATAATGGTACTGCTGCAGCCACCTGTGGGCAGGAAGACAGGTCATGCTGGAATGGTCAGTCCAGGTCTTTGTACTCCTGCATATATTAGTAACAGATATGAATAAAACTTAAAAGAAAAGATAAGATATGAACAAAGAGGGAAGGGAAAGAGACATACAAAAGTAATGAAATTGCATTCTTCATTATTTTTCATACTCAAAAAGTATAGTGAAGGACAATAATGTTTTCATCATGAGAGCTACACATTTATTATACCATCCTAACTATCTTATTTACAATTATATTAGTTTAACTATTATGACATTTAAATTAGCCCATGAAAACATCACTTCTTTTATTTTTCTAGTGGTGGGTACTGAATCCACAGCCATCCTATCAGTTTCAGTGTACATAGACTTAACATAATGAGTCACTTCTCAAACTATGTAGAAGGTGGCATGCAAAATCAATGTTCCACCTCTACACAGTCATAATAATTTCAGACTCAAAAGGAAGTAATGGCAGATGTTTTACTGTAGAAATTCAATTTACTAGTATCGTAATTTGTACCTGTCACTTGTGAAACAAACACATCTTTCATAAAAAACTGTGCTTCCCTCAGCACTCCCTAGGGTGCTCCACTCACCCCCTATGCATCCCCCTATTCTTTTCATTCTTTAAATAAATAAATAAAGAGGGGGCCTAATTAAAAGGTGCATGGTGTCATACGGGGAAATTATGTTGTATTGAGAGGTGGTGACAGTCCTCCAACTTCAACCTCCCAGTGGTGAAGGAGTTAATTCGTTCAGTGACTTACATCACTATACCCTATGTAAAAACAAACCCTTCATAACTCAAACTACTGGAATTACAATTGCTCAGACTCGCCTTCTTTCAACATTATTCTATTCCTTACCCATTCTCACCAACCTACCGAAATTGCCAAGCTCAACACTTGCTATAATCAAATTGCAAAATTTGCAACAGGTGCCCCCTATCATGCCCACCACTGCCTATCCCTGAAACAACTTGACTGACTTGAATTCCCTAACCTCCTGAACTATTATCAACTAACCTTTGCCCACAATCTCCGATTATTCCCAGACAAAACCCCTTCAGTGGCTAATCTGTTTGTAACCCAAGCTAATACCAGACAACTTCGCTCTAGCAATAAAAAAATAATTAAAATCACAAGAACCCACAACACAGCAGGGGGCTCACTCTTCTCCAACCACATTGGTAAAATCTGGAACTCCTTACCCACATCTATCACTTCAGCTGTCTCAAAGACCACACTTAAAAAACTTCTGAAGGAACACCTAAAGCACTGATGGATCTGCACATGTTCCCCAACAGGTAAACCCCCCTCTTACTTTCCCATGCCCAATACTACAGCCTCATCACCTGCGCTGACAGCCACTTTATCTTCCTCTTACTCCATCCATTATTCCACCCCATAGACTGTATCACTCATACACCACTGCCAGATTACTAAACTAGATATCCACTAATTACCTCACTCACTCTATACCACTATATCAACTACCTAAACTAATACCTCATCTCCCTGCCTCTCATACCTTTCTTATCATCCTTTCAACCTTCTCTATTTCTCCCATATTATTAACCCTCACTATCAACTACCCTGTACTATTGTTTCCCCTCCACACACCTATCTGGCCAACTCCTTCCCTACCCTACTCTACTATACTATACCTCACCAGTAGGGAAGATCTAAACCTTAAACTGAATACTCACATGTACCCTATCCAATACTGTTAAACCTGTATCTCACAGTGCTTTCACCTGACCTATGTCAGCCTCGTACCTGATATGTTAACCTGAACTAAGCATGAAAAATATGTTATGTGTCAATGTTAAATTACTTGTCTATATTAAGTTTGTTACTTTCTATGCATTTTACCACCTACTTATTCCTTGTAATAATTGTATAAATTTCTGTGGAGCTTTTCTCCCTGGGCCTCTGCTGAAAATGGACATACATCCAGTTGGATTTTCCCAGTCAACAAATGGAAAATACGTAAATAAAATTAAATATACTGAGGAAGGTACTGCTCCCCCATGCATGCGATGCCAGTAGTATGGCTGTCAGCCTTGGCCAAACTATTCCTGGCATCAGCCTTGTACTGAGGCCCAGTACAGCTCTCTTGCAGGATCCTGTAGCTACATTGCTTAATGAGAAAGCCTAGAAGTATCTTGGCCTCCTCTTCACACTACCTCTGTGCTCTAAAAGGAGCACTATCTTCACCTTCACCGTCACCTTCACTGACCATAATATCGCTCCTTCAAAGATGTAAGGAGAAGTGGCACTGAGCTGGTGCCCAGAGCAAATCTCACATTCCCCATCCTTTGCAGAATGACAGGAATAAGGAGAATCACATTTGCCTAATGGATGCCAGAAAAAATAATATATGTCTTGTACTGTTATGGCTCCAGTGTTACTCTAAGGTGGGAAACATGGCAGTTCTCCTTCCATCTGTTTGCTGCTAAGAATGCATGCTCAGCAGTGGTCCCAGCTTAAGATGGTTAAGAACAGGATTGCAAGTGTATTTAAGTTGACAGATTTAGCTTCCAGAGCATGCACACAGGGAGGAATTAAACAAAAATGAGATGATCCCTAATTAATATACTCATCATGTCCCGTGGTCACACTGTATCAACTTACACCTTAAGGTATTTGAAAACATGCCTGCCTAACTCATGATCTCTTGGCCTGTCTACTAGTTACAGATGCTATAGAAGAAATTATTATGCCCTTGCAAGACAGCATATATTTGCAGGGAGTGTTGCAAAAGTAAGGAAGACTACAAAATAAGCAATATTAGACTTGAATAATCATGGGATAAAAACCATCTGTATATGACAAGGTAAACATCATTTCACATATAAAATAAAATGAGCAATAGAATCTGACATGGTTAAACTAATAATGTCAACCTATGCTTATATCATTACTGCTTTCAGTCACATCTTGAGAGTAAACTTGCTCTTGTGATGTTCATCAAATCATTATTGTGGCTAAAGGATTTTTCTCAGTTTTTGCCATAAGAGGAGAAATGCCATATACCATTTTGTAGCTGTGAACGGTGAAGTTGCTGTATGTTAAACTACAATCAACAATTCAACAGAAGAAAGGTTTTTATTTTCTGTAAGTTTTTTATGGGTATGTGCGTACTGTGCTTTTCTAATTTTGCACCATGTTAAAAGTTAAGAATGTAAGTACCATATATGCAGGATGAAGGTGTGTTTGGTTCAAGGACAAACCTCAATGGCTACGTACCCATGACTGTAATTCAAATATTCTCCATACGATTGCATTAACTGTAGCAGCTGCTGACGGAGTCAGACTAAACAGAGCTCATGAGGCACACATACCATGGTAATGTAGAACATTTGCAGACTGCAAACATAATGTTGTATAACAAGATACAATCCTCCAACATTTGTGACCTCCCCTAAAAACAGTGCTCTATTCCAGTATAAATAAAGTGAGCTTGTGAAGGAGGTAGAGACAAAGCATTACTTATAATGTTTTACATTACAGTTTTTGCTTATTGCAAAAAGAATGCAAGAGAAATGTATAAATATATTTTGTTAAAAAGTGCAAAATTCATGAACATAACGCACATGATGATAGGAATGTTTCATTTTATAACATATCACATAGCATAAAAAAATACATAATGGATTTCACCATATCCATGTAGGATAGTTGTAGGAGGCTGGCATAATGGTGAAGGTGTTTACCTTACAAACACAAGGTGCAGGGTTTGATTCTCACTTGGGGTAATTGGCTAGGCTTAAAATGGCCCACAAAAGCAGCTATCCTACTATGAAACTGCATTATAGAGGGAGGGTGCCATAATGGTTAAGGTGCTTACCTTAGAAACACAAGGTGCAGGGTTTGATTCTCACAGAGAGTAATTGGCTAGGCTTAAAATGGTCCGTGAGGGTAGTTAGCCTAGTAATCTATGAATTTATATGACTGACATTCTCAATAGAAAGCATTAGCTATGCAAGCCACATCATTTTTCACAGGAAATGTGTCAGTAAAACACATTTCATGGTCACACAACATGGGATATAAAGAACATAGTAATATACATGATAGGAGTCAGGTAGATGCATATCTCAGTCATAATCCACCAAAAAGAGAATTAGCAAGGTATGACACTGAACCTCTAGGAGAAAAGGTGTAAACAGATACTTAGAGGAATGTAATATAGTGGTAGACTGAAAACAAAATTGCGAAACATCTCACCCTCAGTGGATTAGAGCATTGCATGGAATGGGCTCCTCACATCATTAATACATTGAGCCATGGAAGCATTTACTGAGAACAGCATCACCTTAACTCACATTAATTTATGTCATAATTGCTTACTGATGTTCACTCATGCTCAGGTCAGGTGGGCAAATCATGGAAAAGTCTTACAGCATGCAGAAGAATTTCTTCAGTTTTGTCATAGTTGGAGAACTATAATTTCCCTGTGGACTTTGATTATCTATGCCAACAATTGAGCAATGTAAGAGTACAGAAATACAGATTTCAGATTCTAGGCCATTTTGGGGCATAGGTGTTTTATTTCTTTTTTATTTTATGACTAGACTAAATATTGGAAATGGGAGCGTGGGACAGATATGAGAATGGCAAGCAAGCTAAAGGTAGAAAAGAAGGTCAGCTGGCATACTCATAATATTTATATATGGTTCCAATGGCTCTTTAAGGTCGGAAACATGGTAGACCTCCATCCCTCTCTTTGTTACTGAGAATCTATGCTCAACAGTGACTCCATCTTCAGATTTTAGAGATAGCATGACCGGTATTCTCGACCTTCCATGTATAGACTGTGGAACACTCATCTCACATAACTGTTGAATAAATGGGCAATATGTGGAACACTCTACTGACACCTAACCAACATCTACAAGAAAGAATCTCACAGACTAGTCAAAATGTGACAGTATATTTTTCTAGTGTTATTTTGTTGTATTAACAACATTCACTACTATTTACCATGGTTATTACTTAAAACTATTTATTAATACTTGAATGTGTGACAGGCCCTATCAACAGGTAAGTGTAAAAAGCATAGATTTTTTAAATGTTTCATTTGTGGAACATTATTTCTAATGCAGTACACTTGGAAGGTATGAGCCTGACAATTTCTCAATCCCTGGTATCAGGGCCTCCCAAGTGTGCTCAGATCCCACTGTAGATGGTCTGGCATGGGCACAGCATCAAGTAGAACTTAACATGATGTTTATCTGACTTGCTCATTGTACAACTTGAGTGATTCAAAAACAATAATCAGATGAATCTCAATTAGCATAGACATCTTGGCCAGAAGGAAGATTCTCTATAGTATAACTGTAACATGAAGCAGAGATCATTATTATGCAATGGAAGATGACTTTCTCTTTTGTACTACAACAGAGTACTGTGAAACGTGTTGCTGCAGTACAGTACAGTACACTGCCAACTTTAAGGTGCATGTTACTTGTTACACCTGCTTATTTGAGTTAGCATTTTTATGTACTGTAAGGGCAACAAGGAATGTTTTGTTTTTTTTATCAGTGCAGCTGTGATCATAAAAAATATTGCAGGCATAGATCGCCCCTTATGTAGTGGCCATTGTTGAATGCCAGCATAGTGAAGTTGGGTTTTTTGAATATGGGTGGTTGTGTGCTGGTGTAATGTGTACTCTCAATGTATGTCCATACAACATAATTATTACAACATCTATGTATATATTGTACCTGTCCTCCTGAGGTTACATGTGTGATAACTTGCGGTCATGTGCCTGTTATTGTTTCACAGGGGAGGTTAGGAAAAATGGAAACTGTAAAAAATTGTGTTGATTTTTTTGTAGACATGAATATATTGATGACAGGCCCTAATAATCTATGGCAGATGGCCTATTAGTATTAGTTAAAAATATTATGATGTGTAATGTTCATGTAAGACAATGGCAATTAATTTTAGTGTTTTCTATATCACCAGATAAATACCTAAGACAAAGGAGGCTAAAGCCCCAGAAAGCCAAAAGCCTCTGCTCAGTGATGGTCAGTACGAGGTAGTATTACAGGCCCTCTGTGTCTCCAAGAGAGACAACTCACTGCATTGCACTGCAAAATGCCAACAAGCTGTTCCATGACTGTGTCTGGCAGGAAGTTGTGAACAATGTCAGTGCTGTGGATGGCCAGAACTGGAACTATGAAATGATCCAGTAGAGAGCCAGTGATGTGATCCATACTGCTACAGACCCAAGGATGTTCTAATGTACCACCCCTTACAGAGATGGAAGAGTTCCTGTGCTGTATGTCTGAACAGAGATGGATAGGCCCCAGAGGATTTCTTCTAGTAGTGCCCCAGGTATGTAGTCCTACCTTAGTTATATATATGCCCCCTTTGTAGCTGTTAGTCAGATTACTATTTATAATACATATCTCATGAGGTAACACAACCATCTGCACAAGGTATGCACATGGTTATATGGTGGCATTTTTATTAACAGTTGTAATGTTATCACTCACATGTGTAGTTGTGGTGCTTTTGCATGCTTACACATGATATGTTTTGTTTTCATATATTCACAATTGAATCATTTTCTAGCACCAGCACTGTGGAACTACAGCTGTCTAATGTTGGAGGATCCTTGGCCTCTGATGATGATGATGATCGTGGTGGGGATGAGCAAGCACAGTATGGGACTGCAAACATGGGTCAGACATTGAGAATGTGACCCAAAAATGCCCTCCATAGTTTATGGACACAGTCTCTCTGCCTGCTTATAATACACTACCATCTAAGACTGGACAAGTTGATGTGGACACTGTAGATCATGAAAATGTGATGTTCCCAAGTACAGACATGACAGAATTTGCCCCTAGCACTGTGAACAGGAGGAACCACATTTGGGGGGGGGGTGAGATTCGATAACAGTGCTTGCAGGAGATATGGTTACTTTAGTCTCCCTCAGTTTGGTGTGTCAGTAACTGCCACCCAACATATGTGTGGGCCATCATGGCGACACAAGTGAGTTCTTCCAGGAGAGAGTTTGTGAGGGTCATCCATGCAGTGCATGCTGACTTACAGAGCTGCATGAAATGTATGTGAAACTCATTGGCCAGGATGAACTATACACTAGAATGTGCAATCTCTGTAATGGGTCATCTGCAGAAATGACAGGCTGTCCTTGAGGCTGGTCATTTGGAACATCCCTGGATGTTAGCCTGCTTGGCCATGAATGTGAGAGGTTCTGCTCTCACAGTGCTAGCACTTCCACTGCTATATCAGTTGTAGATGAGTCTTCACCAAAGAGAAGCCAACCCCATGGTCATGGTCATACTCGCATATCCTCCAGCAGACATTATTCATGCACAGGTAGCACACTGATGTCTTGCCAAGGTTGTGCGATGGACTTTACAACACCTGACAGAGCCAGTTTCTCCAGGTGGAGGGATGCATGGGGAGCTGACACCTCTGTCTTGCATGCATGGGCCTGTCCAGAAAGCCCTGAGTGCAGAGGCTGTGTCCCTACTGATGCACATGTGCATCACCACAGACCATAGCACATTCAACACACATATAGGTCATTCAACACAGTGATCCTCCCCATAAAACTCTTTACACTGCATATAAGCACACTTCTTCATTTTGTTAGACCATAGCACTTACATTCACACACTTTCCTAGTGTTTTTGTATGCATCATTTTCACTGTCCCAATTTGCTTAATTCTTGTATAGTTAAGTAGTAAAACTATGTGAAACTTGCTAGTGCCATGGCGTACTGTGCTCACCTCTGCCTGGCATGGTCATCCCCTCCTGTTGACTGCTCCTCTAACTCCTCAGCTTTCAAAGCTGCTGCTACCTGTGGTGCTGTTTTTAGCTACTGCCACCTTTTTCTTTTGCAACAGAACATGGCTGCAACCTTGTTCAATAGGGTTATGCAGATTTCTCAATGGGATCATGATCAAAGTTTCTTATACATATCTAGCATCACCACTACTTGTCCATGTGAGAATTCACCCCATGTAAACAGCTGATAAAAGACATATGTGTGCCATATGTGTGAGTCATAAAAACTGCCTGGGTGGGGGCTGCACACACATAGTAGATGATGCCCCATGCATTACAGACCACCTGGCAGTTGATGTGGTATCTCTGGCAATATAAACTCAAAAAAACAAAAACACACTCTGTAAAACCATAAAGGAGAAAGAACCACACTGGAAGCAAATAAAATAGCGTAAGCGCTTTCGTTTACTGAATATACGTAAACTTCTTCAGACAAACAGGTACAAACAATTCATGCTTAAATAGGAAACAAGTAATGACATCATTTCCTACATCCATTAAATACATAAAGACTCATGCAGCCTAAAATTTAAAAATAAAAAATAAAAAAAAAACAATATTTTTATATATATACTTATATTTCATGTAACCAACAAAAACCCTCCACCAGCAATACATATATAAATATATATGGATAAATTTATGTATATAAACAAATGTATCTTTAAACACAACTATCCATCCAAATATATAAAAATTGTACAAAATAAAATGAATCAATACATCTAAATAAATAAATAACTGCTGGGTCATCCCTATCTAAGTTGTGCCCTCAATTTTAAAATACTCATCATAGAGATGGTGTCATTAAGGCCAGGCGACACCCAAGCATTTAATTTCAATTGCCATAAAAGTTCTTTTTCTTCTAGTTGCAAAGAAACCGGACCCCCCCCCCTATTATTATCAAACACTTTATCAATTATTAAAAACTGGAAATCATGTTCTGGGAAGGATAAAACATGCCTATCTAGGGCATTATTAGTATTCCCTCTTGTAATGGCATAAGAATGCTCATAAATCCGATTCTTGAGGGGCCTATCCGTCTTGCCAAAATAGAAAGAAGAACATTTAGAACACAATGCCAAATAAACAACCCCTCTTGTGTTACAATTATATTTGTCCTGTAAAAAATATTTCTTCTCATTAATAGTGAAATAATTAGTCACTAAAACAAGTCTACACCACTGACAAAACCCACACTTGAACATTCCACAGTGAGGACAGTAACATTTATTATTACCCCTTTCAAGGATAGATTTAAGGTTTCTCCCTTTACAGAATGTCACGAGTGGGTACTCTCCAACATGTTTTCTTAAGAGACTGTCTTCTAAAAATAAAAAACAATTTTTATGAATAATAAATTTTAAAGACAATGCGTCTTTTGAAAAAGTGGTAATAAAACTTAATTTCCCAAAATCGCTTTTCGCATTGTCTGTCTGTTGAATAGTAGAACAGGATAAATGGGGAGTATTAGGAACATCAATGACAGATATAGATCCACCATCTTCAGATGAAACATTAAAATTAAGAATCGGTTTCAAAAAGCCATGCATTCTTTTGTAAGATACTTCATTTATAAGTTCCTCAATTAAATTGCTAGGGTACCCACGCTTTCTAAACATATCACTCAACAAAGAACATTCATCCACGAAATCCTTATCTAAAGTTATCATTCTAGCTGCCCTAACAAGCTGTCCTTTTATAATGCCCCTTTTTTGATGAAATGGGTGGCAGCTAGAGAAGTGAAGAAAAGAGTTTGAATATGTGGGTTTCCTAAAAATCCTAGATGTAAATGTATGTAGATCATGATTTTTAGATAAAAACACATCTGAAAAAGAAATAGCATTCTCATGGAAGTCCCATGTAAATTTAAAAAAAACTAGTAGACTCAATAATGGTATTTACAAAAAGAGCAGCTGAAGACCTATAACCCTTCCAAAGGATGAAAATATCATCCAGGTATCGGGTGTACCATGCAGCCATATTTTGGAAAAAATGATCCTTAAATAAGAATTGCTTTTCCCAAAATGCCATAACAGTATTTGCAAAGGTTCCCCCACAAGGGGAACCCATGGCAACACCCGTACGTTGTAAGTAATATTCAGAGTTAAATATAAAATATTCTTTAAAACTAAATCTAGTAGGTAAATAACCAAATCAATCTGGTCATCATCAAGTTTTTGATCTAATAAAAAATCCCTAACCCATTCACAACCTAAGTCTTGTGGTATGCAAGTATATAAATCACACACATCTATGGTAAGGAAATTTAAACTATCATCGAAACCAAAACTATTGAGAGTTTTTAAAAAAGCCCAAGAATCTTTGCAAATTTGTTTCTGATGTTTTAAAAAATCCTTCAATTTAAGATCAACAAATCTAGAGCATCCATAGGTGATTGACTGCCTTCCATCAATAATCGGACGAAAAGGAGGTTTCTCCAAATTCTTATGAATTTTAGGCAGTCCAAATAAAATGGGGGTAGTCGGATGTTCAATCATGAGGAAATTGAATAAATCAATATCAATGCGCCCCTCTATGAATAAATCATTAATGAAGCTCTTAACATTACGATAGGTTCCATTCATTTCATTAAGGGGCACTCTCAAATACGCATCATTATCCAACAAAGATTTCATATTAAAAATATAATCCTCATTGTTCATAAAGACTAAACCACCCCCCTTATCTGGTTTACAAATACGGATGTTAGCAAATTTTAAATGATTTAATGCATCTTTCTGTCTTTGGGTCAAGTTCTCCTCCAAGGAAAAGGTCGGGGATCTGGAATTAAGAAGCACTCTGATATCATTATCACAGATTTTTTTCAAATAAATGGATGACTGGGTGCAAGGGTGGATTAAAAATGCTCGCCACCTTAAAGTCCTTAATAAGGCTAGAACCATTACCAAACATAACATTCAAATTTAATTTTCTAGTAAAAAGTCTTAGATCAACCAAGGTTCTAGCCATATCACCTCTAAAGGTTGGGACAAAGGAAATCCCTTTAGCTAAAATGTCAATAATTAAAGGATCAGGATGAAAGGAAGAAAAGTTGAAAATTTTAAAGTCTTGTGTGATATTTGTATGGATAGTCAAATCATGTCCAAAATTTATCAAAGCATCAGTCCCAGAACTAGCATTTGGAGAAACTATATCCTTCTCCTGTTCTGTAATTTCTTCTTCCTCTGATTCTGAGTCCGAGGGGCACGTAGTTGTCCTGTAATATTCTGGTTCCTCTGCACCTGAAAACCCTGTTGTTGATTTACGGTGCTGTTAGAACCTTTATTAGCTAACTTTTCACTTCTCCTAACCGGAGATGGAATATTTCTATTACTATTAGCAAAATCACTATTGTCCAAGTCATTGTCATTAGGTGCAACTTGTAAATTGTTGTCAGGATCCTCTTGAAAAATGTTGGAAATATTATTAGTGCTAACAACAGGATTCGAAGGGGGTAAGGGATAAGCTAACCCCTTTTCATATGCAGTACAGTCTCTATTTAATTTTTTTATTTTTGTTTCTTTGATTTTATTCAAAGACCCATCAATGCTGGAAAAGATCCGCAGGAAATCAAACTTATAATGCTGGAAATCCTTATCAGTTCTAATTAAATTGTCCAAATCTGTCAATTCACCTTGTAAGAATTCTAAATGTGTCCAATAATTTTTAATTAGACAGTCCATAAAAGCAATGCCCTGCTGATCAAACAAACATAACAGTTCCTTGTGGAACGCCGAGTTAATAACAACACCAGAGGGGAAACGCCACTGTCGTAAGCCCTTCGGCACTTGTTTCCTTTGCACACATTCACTCAAGTATTGAATCTCAATTTGAAGCTTTTTAAATTTAAAAAGCTTAATATCAAAAGTTTTCAAATGATTAATTAGTGTGTTCTCATTCGCCCCAGAATGAACAAAGCGAGGCGAAGCTGAATCATTATTCAAAAAATTGGCCGGTTCCTTAAACCAGTCATTTAATGAAGGCAATAAAGAAGAAGTACTTAGAGGGCTAACATACTCCCTGTTGGCTGAAGTGTTGGCATTAAATCCATTATGACCTGAAGTCTGTACACCCGAACAAGGCAATGTGGATGAACCGGATAGTTGATGTACTGGAATTCCCCGATCCTGCGATCCTGGGGCAACAGCTGTACTAGAAGGAGGGCCAAAAACCGGCTGAGGCAGCTGCATGTTAAGTGAGCCATTGCTAGTATTTCCGGGCTCACGAGACAAAACTCCCGCAACCTGACTTGCCAAGGAGTCCACGCGTTGAGTCAAAAGTTCAATCAACGCTGTTAATTGTCCCAAACCACCAGCATCATTGTTAGATGCACCAATATTAATGTTTGTAGATGAACCGGCAGTTTGAAATAAAAGTTGCGAACCAGAAGCGATATCATTCTCCATAATGAAACCAAGCAAACTCGAAAAAACAAAAACACACTCTGTAAAACAATAAAGGAGAAAGAACCACACTGGAAGCAAATAAAATAGCATAAGCGCTTTCGTTTACTGAATATACGTAAACTTCTTCAGACAAACAGGTACAAAAAATTCATGCTTAAATAGGAAACAAGTAATGACATCATTTCCTACATCCATTAAATACATAAAGACTCATGCAGCCAAAAATTAAAAAATAAAAAAAAAAAAAAATATTTAATGGATATAGGAAATGATGTCATTACTTGTTTCCTATTTAAGCATGAATTTTTTGTACCTGTTTGTCTGAAAAAGTTTACGCATATTCACTAAACGAAAGCGCTTACGCTATTTTATTTGCTTCCAGTGTGGTTCTTTCTCCTTTATTGTTTTACATTTTTGGCAATGTACTTACCTCCTTCCCAGTTCACTAGATGGGGTTATTTCAATGTGGGTACAGTCTATGCCCCCCAATACTTCTGGAAATGGGCTATGGGATAGACGTCTATGGTGGAGTATGTGTTAACCACATATGTTCTTCCATATGCTGAAGCATGGGATTGAGGAACTGGTGGAGTATTCTGCAGGCTGTTGCATGAGATACCCCCTCACTGTGTCTCCAGTTAGTCACTGATAGGCCCTTGTAGCTAAAATATGTAAAGCCACACATACCTAAATATCTAATGAGATACATGCATACTCCATGACTCCTCCAGGGCTGCAGATGAGGCCACCACATGTCCACTATTTGTTGGATGGTGTCCTTGTCTTCACAGGACATTATGATGACCATTATATGCATCTCTCTCTCTCTCTCTCTATATATATATATATATATATATATATGTATATTTATGGTTCTACCTGACTTCGTCGACAGCTGAGAAGACCGACATCGGAATCCGGAGCTCCAGAAGATCGAAAGCGAAGAAGACCGACGCCAATCGCGGGTTGCAGAACATCGACAATGCAGAAGACCGACACGACGGATGACAACACCAACGCCGAGGATGCCGACATGGGGAAAGGCTGTGTGAGTATGCGGTAGTGACGGACGTTAGGGTGCGAGGCAGGTAAGTGTGGAGATTGACGGTCTGTGGGGATAGGGGTGGGTTAAGTGAGTTAGGGTTAGGGAGCGATAGGGGTGGGTTAAGTGAGTTAGGGTTAGGGAGCGATAGGGGTGGGTTAAGTGAGTTAGGGTTAGGGAGCGATAGGGCGGGGGTAAGTGAGTTAGCGTTAGGGGCGATAGGGCGGTTAAGTGAGTTAGGGTTAGGGAGCGGGTAGGTAAGTGTGCGATAGTGACGGACCTTAGGGTTAGGGTAAGGTTTAGTGTGGGCTTGTAAGGATTTTGGTGTGCTTGTGTTGTGTGTGTGGTTTGTGGAATGGGGATGTGTTTTGTTTTGTATGGGGTTTCGTGTTTGTGTACCGTCGGTTATTTCGTTGTCGGTTATGTGTGGTTTCGTGTTTATGGACTGTCGAATATGTGGTGTCGGTGATGTGGTTGTCGGTGTTGTGTGGTTTCGATTATGTCAGGTAGAACCATATTTATATATATATATATATATATATATATATATATATATATATATATATATATATATATATAAGATATTATGGTATTAGGTCCATTGTGTTGGTTTGCTGGAGGGTATAAAATGTTAAGTATGGTCAGAAGACCCAGTGCCTCTGGGGGTGACATCATGCACTGTCAGCAACAGTGACTTCTATGAGATCTATTGTAGATACAGCTTTAATATTGCTGTGGCAACTCCTGACATATTTTTGGTTTATTCTCTGCTTGAACATGAACATATCATTGTATTCTGTGCTAATGCATGTGGCATGGCTGTGGATCATTTATATATTTTTGAATCACTCTGCCATTTTTTCATTCATTAGCGTACAGCATAGATCATTACACAGTCATAAGCATATATGATGCTTTCCATCTGGCATTGTCATGTTAGTGTGTTTCCTGTATTGCACATACCATGCTAGTCTCAGCTCATCTCTCAACTTTGCTTAGAGTGATGTGGCAACATTTCATGAATCTGGCCCCAAGGATACTGTGTCTTCTTTTTCATTTTTTTCAACTAAGTTTTTATAAGGCAGTGCAACATACTAAGAAATATCAAGCAACAGGACAGTGTAAAAAGTCTTGTGCTAAATAATCCATGGAAATCTACTTTAAAATGATTTACAGTGAATGTGGTGCATGTTAATTTACATCACAACAACACTATGAGCATCTTTTAGCTGAGGAGGTAGTGCCTCCATGGGCACCCTCATCCCAACTGTCACACAGCACTGCCCACCTGTTACTGTACAGCCTGCTAATGGCAGTTGTCCACCAGTCAAGTTTGCTGAGCCATGATGAGCCTGTGTCCCTCCTGTCATATACAGCCAATTACATGCTGTTGTAATGTTGCTGACATAATGCATGGATGCAGAGCTCTGCATACTTGCCTGTCTCATATGAAGGGGGGGGGTGCAGTCATGCTATGTGAACCATCCCAGAAGAGGTAATAAATGGCTGTCTTGACATATATGTCTGTATTGTTTGCATGGGAGGGGAGTAAGTGCCAGTAGTTCTAAAGAGACTGATCTGTGGGCAGATCACACCAGGGAGGACCTCACATTGTGGGGGCTGTACTGGTCACCCATATTGGTAAACACATGATGCACTACATTGGTTCCCCATGTGGGGTTGTCATATCACTGCTGAGGGCATTGTAGGTAAGGACCTAGCCCATCCTTTGGGCAAGTGAGCTGCAGCATGACTAAGCAACACAATGTGTACATATTACACTTCCCTAGCATGTTTGTCTGTGCTTTGTACAGACACATTGCATGACTCTCTTCCTGCTACATGCTGGCAGTAAGTGCAACACATACTTGCATGGAAGACAACTAGCAGGTAGTTCCAAGCAGTGTCCCTAGATCTCTGAGTCATGTCACCTGAAATGCCATGATAGCAGTTAGAATGGATACGAGCACTGACACTGCCATACACCCAGTGGCACTGGACCAAACACTGTTATGTTTGCTGAAGGCCAGATCATGTCTACCAGCTGTAACTGGCAGAGCCCATTGAATGTTACATTATGCAATGGATGACAGACATATGTCTCACTCGACCAACCATGGCCTGACAAGATGTATGACAAAATTAGGCCAGCAGGCCTTGCTGGAAACTGTGTACTTCATGTAGAGAGTGTTATGTCAGCTGTTGGAGAGGCAAGTGTCTGACACTCTGGTGCTCCATGCAGAACTTGCCTGTGCTTCCATGACAGCCTGAAACATGCACCAAGTGACCCAAGATGTGACACCTACAAGAGGTGCTGGACAGACAGCAGGCCTCCTACATGCACCCCTGTCACTCCACATGTGTGGGACCTCACCAGCTCTCTGGCTATGGCCAGTGTCTACACTCACTGGAGCTATAATTGTCACATTTTCCTGTTCAATGTCCCCACCCTTTGACTGTCCAATATCTGTGGCCTCCAGGGACTGGATATTTGTGGGCATACTGACTGTGTGAGATGACAATGAAGGCAGAGGTGGGATGTCTACCTCTGGGACAGATTCAGCCCCCAACATCCACACCTGTCCCTCACTATGGCCACCATCATCAGAACCCAAAGAGACACTGACATCAGGTTGAGTAGGGTCCAGAGACCAATCCCCCCCAGTCACCTGTGATAAGAAAAAAGAAAGGTACATGAATACCTGCACTATTGTGTAAGAAAAATCCACCAATACTCATAATAACAAAGACCCACAACTGGATTAGCAGTCAAATTTTTTCTCTCCGCTTTCATCCAAAATAGACTTCCTCAGAACAAAATACATATTCACTCAAGACCTTTATAACAATCACTTCAAGTAAATCAAGTAAAACCTCAGCATTGTCCTGCTAAGATATAGCTGTATTCAATTGCATGTATAAGAGAAATTAAGTACCATTTATCTGCACTTTTTTCAAATAATACAGCATTTTAATTGATTTATTTGTGTTGCATTGAATAATAACTGAACTGGAAGTGTTCACTTTGTTTTTTCAATAGTGCTTGTTAGATTTTTATTGCCTGTTAGTAATTGCAGGCGGGTGTAGTCTCATTCATTGATATCCTGTCACTGCCTATTTAAGTGGTGCATTTGGAATATTTTCTGCTTAAAACCTCAGCTTTGGCCGGCTACAATCTAGCTGCATTCAATTGGATGTATAAGAGAATTTAAGTACCTTTTATCTGCACTTTTTTCAAATAATACAGCATTTTAATTGATTTATTTGTGTTGCATTGAATATTAACTGAACTGGAAGTTTTGACTCTGTTTTTTCAGTAGTGTTTGCTAGATTTTTATTGCCTGGTAGTAATTGCAGGCAGGGGTAGTCTCATTCATTGATATCCTGTCACTGCCTATTTAAGTGGTGCATTTTGGAATATTTTCTGCTTAAAACCTCAGCTTTGACCGGCTATGATCTAGCTGTATTCAACTGGATGTATAAGAGAATTTAAGTACCTTTTATCTGCACTTTTTTCAACTAATACAGCATTTTAATTGATTTATTTGTGTTGCATTGAATATTAACTGAACTGGAAGTTTTGACTGTTTTTTCAATTAGTGCTTGCTAGATTTTTATTGCCTGTTAGTAACTGCAGGCGGAGGTAGTCTCATTCATTGATATCCTATCACTGTCTATTTAAGTGGTGCATTTTGGAATATTTTCTGCTTAAAACCTCAGCTTTGGCCGGCTAAGATCTAGCTGTATTCAACTGGACTTATAAGAGAATTTAAGTACCTTTAAGCTGCACTTTTTTCAAATAATACAGCATTTTAATTGATTTATTTCTGTTGCATTGAATATTAACTGAACTGGAAGTTTTGACTCTATTTTTTTCAGTAGTGCTTGCTAGATTTTTATTGCCTGTTAGTAATTGCAGGTGGGGGTAGTCTCATTCATTGATATCCTGTCACTGCCTATTTAATTGGTGCATTTTGGAATATTTTCTGCTTAAAACCTCAGCTTTGGCTGGCTAAGATCTAGCTGCATTCATCTGGACATATAAGAGAATTTAAGTACCTTTTATCTGTGCTTTTTTCAAATAATACAGCATTTTAATTGATTTATTTGTGTTGCATTGAATATTAACTGAACTGAAAGTTTTGACTGTGTTTTTTCAGTTAGTTCCCCACCCAGCCTCCCTGTTTTTGTTTTGGTGTTAATCTTGGTGGCTTTGAAACTGCCCACCCTTCTTGTAAATTTGTGTTTGGATACTCCTTCTGGGCCCATCTGTGGTTAAGGTGTTTGCCTTACAAATACAAGGTGCAGGGTTTGAGTCTCACAGGGAATAATTGGCTAGGCTTGAAATGGCTCGCAAGGGCAGTTAGTTTAGTACTAACCTATGAACCTATGAACTGAGTGCAGTGAGATCATATTCTGATTTCAGGCACTCCTACTGTGTACAAAGAGAGCATCTGGGAAAGAAAAAAATGTTTAAGCTTGTTTCCTGCCTTTCCTGTAAGTGGTCTAGACTGTTTGTAGGCTTCTGAGCCTCCAAGCCTTTCTGTGCTGGAGGGAAGCCTTCTAGCTTAATTTTGTTTCCTAGAACTTGCCAGTTTTCTAGTTTCAGCACTCAAATCTGTTTCTTTGAACTCAGCACTTGTTCAGAACTCGTAAACACTAAATAAGTTGCAAATTACTACAGCACTCAACTTTCTTCACTTGTCTAGAGGAAAGCAGTTTTTAGTACTTAATAAATAAGCACCTATCTAGGCATGTCTAAGGGTCAGCTCCCGGTGATTTCTCCTGTCAACCTGATGAATCTGGGCATCTTGGGGCAATGCAGCAATTGCCTCATGTACACAGACAACCCTCTCCACCTACCACCCAACACTACAAACTGTGAAAGATGCACTTATATAGCCAAACTGGAAGAAAAGCTCTCTTCAGCCAAGACTGGACTAGACAGTCAAGATGAGAAGGTAAGCACTTGCACCATACCACACTCATCACATAGTCCCTCAAAGCCTACACCACCAAAACACACACATAAAAACACAAAACACACACCTACATTCATGGAGGTTCTCAATAAAAACCTGTCCAAGCATCAGGGATCTCCAAAACAGAAATGCAAGCAAACTCCACCCCAAACACAACCCAAATGACACATAGCCCACAAACACAGTGTGCCACTCAACCACAGCCCATAAGGCATAACAACGTACCCAACACTCTAGTCATAGGTGACTATATAGTCAGGCACACTGATATTCCACTCACCAGGCTAAACAAGGAGAAAGTTACTGTCAGCTGCCTGTCAGGTGCCAGGATCCACCACATAACGCAAGCACTCAGGTCACACAAGTATAAATATGACACTGTCATTGTCCATGTTGGTGTGAATGATCTGAGACATACCTTCCTGGGCTACATGAAAAGAGACATGGAGGAGCTCTCTGATCTTGTAGCCCAGGCAGGTATGACCCTAGCCCTGAGTAGCATCCTGCCATCACCCAGAATGATACCACAGTACAAGGGCAAAATGATTGACTTCAACAATTTGCTAAGCTTCTGGTGTCATTCTAAGGGGATCCAGTATTTGTCTGCCTGGGATGACATGATCGACAGACCACGATGCTTTGCCAGAGATGGCCTGCACCTGTCACCCTTGGGATTCCAGATAGTGGCTAAGGCTCTTGCTACCCCTATAGTGCCTTTTTTAGGCAATGTTCAAATGTCAAATCACCACCGTAACAGGTACAAGCAAGCAAAATCTGAGGGTGTTGCTACTCAATGCTAGAAGTCTAAACCTCATAATGCACTCACTTGTGAGGCACTCCTTAAAATGGAGAACATCAACATCTGTGCAGTGACAGAGACCTGGTTCAAAGCTCCAGAGAGCACCCCTGCATTACCAGGCTATAATTCATACCACACCTTTCGGCCACCTAACCCGGAATGAAGCACTAAAGGTGGAGGCATGTCCATATTCATTAAGGATATCCACACCTCCAGGCTAGTTGCACAGCATAATGCATCCGAGATCAAGTGTAACTAACTCTGGGCAAGACCGCAATCCAAATTATAGCTTGCTACAGACTCCCCACCATGCTCCAGGATTCCCACTCTTCATTTCTTGATACACTGGAAAGTATTAGGGTACAACAACACCCTAATAATGGGTGATTTCAACTACCCCACCATTAACTGGGAAAACTACTCATGTATCAACTCTTTTGCTCAACGTTTTCTGGAATTCATAAATTCCAAAGCCTTGGATCAACTTATTCACACTCCCACCAGGGGCAGAAATATCCTAGACATGGTCATTACCAACATGGGCAACCGGTGTTCTACATCAGAGGTCAATTCCTTGTTGGTCAGATCCGATCACAAGCTAATCACCCTAGACATCCACATCCCACCCCACCCCCCAAATAGGGAAACCACTGTAAAACACTTCTCCAAAGCCAACTTCACACTTCTTAAGACAGAAGTGGCAAACTTCATGACACCCATGCAGACGGACAGTAGAGTTACGACTACTGTATCCTACTCAAATGCACTTTATAAGCACTTACACGGGTGCATGGATCATGCTATCCCTAATAGAAACAAGATGCTATCCTCCAAAAAAAGGAAGCCAATCTGGTGGTCCTCTGCCATAAACAAACTCTACAACAGAAGAAAGAAACTGTTGCAAAAAAGAGTAAAATCCCATGACTGGAAGAACTCCCTGGTCAACCTCAGTAAGAAGCTGAGATCCCTCATAAAATCCTCCAAAGCTACTTAGAAAAACAAAATTGCCACTGACTTTAAAGACAACCACAAAGCATTCTATAGCTGTGTCAAGAATCTCAATGGCAACACTCAGATCTGCTCTGAGTTACAGCACAATGGCACTAAATATACAGAACCAACTGATATTGCCAACATCCTGGCAGATAGGTTCAGTGCTAACTTTACCCCCCTCTCACCCCCTAAAGGGCCCATCTCTATACCGGAAGAATACAAAGTTCCTGTAATCACAGCTGCACAGGTAAAAAACACACTCTCCATTGCCAAGAACACAGCATCCATGGGACCTGACAATATCCTAGGTTGAGATCTACATGAACTACAGAATGAACTGGCACCCTACCTAAGTACCATGTTCAATCATAGCCTCACCTCAGGCTTTGTGCCCACTGAATGGCACACCACAATGGTTATCCCACTCCACAAAGGGGGAGCCACGATGGACCCCGGGAACTACCGCCCCATTAACCTGACGAGCCTGGTCTGCAAGGCCATGGAATGTATCATCATGGAACTCATAAACAAAGACATTGGTAATCTCCAAACTCTGGACCCTACTCAGTTCAGATTTGTAAAAGGCAGATCATGTCTCCTAAACTTGATTGACTTCTTTGAAGCAGTCACCAAAGCCATAGATGATGGTAAGGTGGTTCACACAGCTTATCTGGATCTTGCCAAGGCTTTCAACACCATCCCCCACTCTGGAATTATAAATAAGCTCACTAAACTAGGTATAAATCCCTATGTCTCAAGATGGGTTGCCAACTGGCTCATGGACAGAACCCACACTGTGAAAGTAGCAGACTTCAAATCCGACTTCAGACCAATGACAAGTGGAATACAACATTGTTCAGTCCTGGGTCCTCTCCTGTTTGGTATCTACTTCTCTGAAGTACAGGCTAACACAGAATGTCTTTGGCTAACAAAGTTTGCAGATGACTGCAAACTGGGAGCCATAATCGGAACTCCTAACGATGTGGACATACTACTAAAGGGCCTCACTGAGGCAGATGTCTGGTGTCAAAGCCATGGCCAGAAGCTCAATGCCAAAAAGTGTATTGTCATGCCCTCTGGTAAAAACTCTGTACCCATGAACTACTACATAGATGGTAGTCTACTTAATGCTGAAAATGTGATAAGAGACCTTGAGACACAGGTGGGCAGTAGTCCCTCCTTTGATAATCACATCACCACAGTGGTCAGGAAATCCTTCTATGTGGCTCACCTCATCACAAAAGGTTTCTCATCCATAAAAAAAGAGGTCATTTTTCCCCTCTACTCATCACTCATTAGACCCATTATAGAGTACAATGCCCCTTTTGGTATGTACCTCACAAGACATCAACAACAATTGGAAAGACCACAGAAATACCTCACAAAGAGGATTACTGGCCTCAAACAGATGCCCTACATAGACCGTCTCAAAAAACTCCAGCTTTACTTCGTCGCATATTGCCTACTCAGAGGCAATCTCTGCCTAACATACAAAGCTATGTCAAACCCAGAGCTGTTGGACATGCTCCACTTAAAGAAATCCCAGTCCCTCTGAGCTACACGCTCTAGGGACCTAAACCTTGTCACCACAATAAACAGAGCATGCTGGAGGGATAGATTCCTGTCCCAGAGACTTCCCATACTCTGGAACAGACTACATATCTATGACAAACAGAGCTCCTCATTAGCACTCTTCAAGAAAAATCTTGATGACTGGATGGGAAATGGGAAATTCACCCCAGGGAACATTTCTGTGGCTCTGCTCGACAGGGGCACAGGAAAATTATTTTCTTGGGAGGCGAAAGCTAGGGTACAGTTTTGGCTAGGCTTATATAGGCCCTAGGGCCAATAGCCTAGTACCTACCTATGAAGCTACCTATGAACCTATGAACATGACCAGTAAAATTTACCTTTGAATTAAACAATAGGACACTATACTTGATAAATTGACACATAAAAACCTAGTACTCCTCTCTTAACAAATATAATGAAATACACGTTTCACTGTCTAATTTAATGTGCTTTCCTCCTTTTGTGTTTTAAAAGGCATTTTAAAGTAAATGCCTCATTTAAACAAGGAGGCTTATCTTTTCTTAAGTGTCACTACCAAAGTGTTTCCATTTGTTCAACTAAACTCCTGTAATTACCCCCTCTAAGATCCTTATGTACATATTCTAGAGTGGAAAATAAAAACATTCTACCCTGTTTACACACAACATTATGTTTAAATAGGGCATTATTCTGACCTTAACTTTAATTTATTTATTTTATTTATTTATTTTCAGTTTGATTACTGGGGAAGTCCATTGGGCCAGAACGTGCCCATTTTCAGTGGAGGCCTGGGGAGAAAAGCTCCATAAGCAATACAATAATGGTTGCATAATGTTAAAGGTAAAATACAAGTATAAAAATTCATACAATAAGGGAATGCAAATGCATAAAATGTACATCATAAAACACAGTTAACAGATAATAGAGAATACAGTTTACAGGTATTTCTGTTCAGAGCAACATGATCAACTGTCTGTAAAATAAAAGATCTAAGGTTTCTAGTGTTTTTACAGGGTCTATATTATATCATTGAATGCTTAAAAAAGCAAACGCTGATTGATCGACCTAATTTAAGCAAAAGCTTACAATCTCGAACTGTCAGATCAGCAATTTTTTGTCCCAGGGAAAAAAATCGCTGATCCAAAACACATACACACAACACAAGCACACCAAACAAACAGAAATCCACACACATACACCTAAAATCTGATACCTAACCCTACACTAAACTATGCACACACCACTAACTACCCACTTACCTTAACCCAAACCCTAACCCTAAGGTCCGTCACTATCGCACACTCACCTCACCCGCTCTAACCCTAACTCAATTAAATCCGCCCTAATGCTCATGTCCACTCAATCGCACACACACCTAACCCGAGCCCTAACCCTAACTCACCTAAATCACCCTAACACTCACATCCACACAATCGCACTTACCTGAATCCAACCGGTAACTTTCCACCATAACAGCAACAGAAACGGACAATCGAATTCTTTCCCTAGGGAAAAATTTGAGTTTCTGCTGCTTCGATATTTTGCAGTTTCGAGAAAATAAGTTTGATCAATCAGCATTCGCTTTTTTAAGCATTTGAGGATATAATATAGACCCTAGAGAACACAGTTTACAGGTATTTCCATTCAGAACAGCATGATCAACTGTCTGTAAAATAAAAGATCTAAGGTTTCTTGTGTTTTTACACTAGAAGGGGGAGGGCAGTTTGCATGCAGATGTTCTAATTAAGTAAGGTAAATACTTGCTGTGCAGACAAAGGAAATACTGTGATATTTACAATATTTACATACTTGGAGTCAGGTGAGAGAATTGCTTAATCAGTGACTGTCAGCTTAAGTCTGTTTTAGGAGAATAGAAATATTAGAGGGAAGAGTGGAGCAAGGAGTATGAAGAACTCATTGACGAATTCCCTTAAATTTAGGTAGGGTGTAAGCAGGAACATTTCCGTTTGGATGACAAGTATAAAAAAAGTTGGGGCTTGAAGGTTTCTGAGTTTGCTATAGTCCTAAGTGAAGGAGGGAGAGAGTTCCATTTCTTGCCTAGAGAGAAAGAGAGTAGAAGCTGGCCAGCAGGTCGTTTGGGTTTGTGGATAGAAATAAAATTTTGGTGTTCAGATCTCAGAGATCTGTTTGGGATGTATAGGGGAAGGATGTTTGTTAAGGCTGGGCAATTATCTGGGTAAAATATTAATTTGTGACCGGTGTTTAGTTGAAGATAGTCTAGGTGGTTAGCGAGTTCTAGCCAGTTCTGTGATTGTAGGGTAAGGCAGTGATGAGTAGAGGTTTTGGATTTAGTTTCAAATTTAGAGATCTTATTATAGCAATTTTCAAGTTTGGAGGTGTTGGAAGAAGACAGATTAGTTAGAAGAGGGACTCCATATAGTAAAGAAGGTAGAAGGTAGGTAGTTGCCAAGGTATGCCTAGAGGAGGTGGAGAGAAAGATGTTATTCCTATAGAGCATACCTCACTTTTGGTGGGTTTTCTTGATATTTTGCTGCATGTGGAAATTGAATTTAAGGTGTTCATCTATGGTAATGCCAAGAAGTTTTGCAAAAGGGACCACTTATATAGCAGTGTTGGTTTGGCTTAGGACTTTGAAAGCATTTCTGCCACAAGAGAAAGTCCTGGAGGGAGGGAAAAGTAGTATTTTAGATTTATTTGAGTTGAGAGAGATGGTTTTGGTGCATCCAGTTTTCAGTGGTAGAAAATGCGATTTGGGTTTTAGTCAGTAGTTCAGGAAGGTTAGAGGCGGCGCAGACTAAAGTTGAGTCATCAGCGTATTGGATAACTGTTGTGTCAGGGATGACGAAAAGCATGGGTCCGAGGATGGACCCCTGGGGAACACCGGTGGGTGTTGGTAAGAAGGAAGAGGTAGAGTTCTTCCATCTGACAGCTTGAGATCTGTCTGATAGGTTACTGGAGAACCAGGATAGAGTATTAGGGGAGAGATTAAGGTTAGCAAGATGAAAGAGAAGGTATTTGTGGGAAATGGTATCAAATGCTTTAGAGTGATCTAGGAGTACTGTGGATACTAGGAGTCCAGAATCTTGGGCTCGATTGACTGTTTCTAGGAAGGATAGTAGGGCAGTTATGGTGCTGTGGCCAGGGCGGAAGCCGTGTTGGTGGGTGTTAGTAGTTGATTCTGGGTTAAGAAAGGCATAAGTTGGTGGTGGACACATTTTTCTAGAATTTTGGATATTGGAGAGAGTAGGGCAATGGGGTGGAAATTGGAAATATTGGTGTTTTTGCCTCCTGTATAAAGAGGAAGAATGTAGGCTGAGCACCAGAGTTTGGGTACATATGACTCTTTTAAGGATCTATTTATTAGGATACTGGTTTGGAGAGCAATATCATCAGCAGCACATTTGAGGAAGGAGGAGGGTATGTTATCAGGGGCATTGGAGCATGGTTTTAGTTTGGATATGAATCATTTTATAATAATGGTTGAAACTGGTTTGAGCTGGAAATTAAGGGGACAGTTATTAGGGTTGTTGGGTATTGAAGAATGAGAGTTGTGTGGATTGTTGTTCGGGAAAGTTTTGGTTAGGTTAGCTATGGATTCTGTACAGAATGAGTTGAAATGTGAGCTCAGTTCAATGTCAGTTAAACTTGGGTCAGGGCAGGGATTATTCCTGGACCCTGGATGGAGAAGGGATTAACTGATTTCCAGAATTGTTTTGGGTTCTTATTATTGTTGAACTGAAGCTTATTGTAGTAGTTTTTTTTTGTCCATGTTGATTAGTTTTTTACATGGTTGCTGAGTTGGGTGTATTGGAGCAAGGTAGTAGGCATTTTATTTTTCTGGTGAAGCTTCCAGGATTTGTCTCTGTGGTGCATGATTTGTTTTGTTTCTTTGGACAGCCAAGGAGCAGAATTAGCTTTGACTTGTTTGTTTTTTAGAGGGGCTAGGGAGTTAAGAGTATTTAGGAAGACAGAGTTGAAATGTTCTACAGCTTTGTCAAGGGGAAGAGTATTTAGGATTTTCCAATTCATTTGTTTAAAAATGTTTGAGAAAGTTGTGGGGTTGAAGTTGCTCAGATTATGAGTGAGAATGTAATGATGTTGATATTGGGTGGAGTTAGCTGAGCGATGAATGAAAGCAGGGAGATGGTCACTAAAGGTGGCTGGGATGGTGCCAGAGTGAATTATTTTGTTTGGATGGGTGACTAGGATCCAGTCTATGATGGATCCTGGGGGAGGTGAATTTTGTTAGGACGGGTGGTTGAGTTGATTACTTGGGTGAAGTTGTAAAGGTTAATAGATATGGAGGGAGAAGGAGTGTTGATTTTATTCCAATCAATATTAACGTCACCTAGAATGTAAGTTTCATACTTTATTTCAGTTGAGGCCCAATAAAGAATATTTTCAAGGGTAGAGATGTTGTTGCCTGGGGAGATATATAGGGAAATAATGCAGATATTCTTATGTTTATTCAATCGTAGGAGACTTGCTGTAAGTTCAGTATTTTTGAATTGTGGAGTTGGGATTTGAAGAGGGATTAAGGAAAGAAGGTTAGAGTAGATTAGAGCAGAGCCGCCACCTTTTTTGTTTAATTGATCATTTCTGTGGATATGGAAACCAGGAGGTAAGATTTCAGAGTCCGCGATATGGGGTTTTAGCCAGGTTTCAGAGATGGCTAAAATGTGAGGTTGGTTGTGGTTAATCCAAGCTTGTACTTGGTGTACTTTATTGTTAAGGCTCTGGGCAGTGATAATGAAAAACTTAAGAGTGTTGTGAGAGAAGGCAGAGGAAGAAGGGGATGAGGGAAAGGGTTATATGTAGTAGGGGAAGGAGTTTTTTGTAGTAAGACAAGGGCTGGGGTTGGGATGGATATCTCCAGATAAGGCTAGGACATTACAGGAAATAATGTTTAGCTTTTTGGGTTTGTATAATAGGAAGCTGTTTGGGGCTAGCAGTAGTTTATGAGTAAAAGTTTTAGTTGTGGTGGAGAAGTGTTTAGGATAGAATAGGTACAGTAGGTTAGGTGGAATAAGAGAAGAGGATATAAAGTGGAAGTGAGTGCATAAAAGTGGTTGCAGGTGAGTGTAAGGGATAGTTTGAGTAGAAGGTAGGAATGGGGTGCTTTGGAAGAGGAAGAACTAGCATAATAAAGAGGAATTAGTAGTACAAGAAGGGAGCAAGGGACCTGGACAGTATAGAGGATTGGGGAGGGCATGTTTAGAATGGGGAGTATTGAAGGGAGTATTATAGCAGACGTGAACTGACTATTGAGGAGGAGAGGTATGGAAGTAGATGTGTTTATATTAATTTACAAGGAGGAGAGGAGGAGACTAAGAGTAGAGAGGGGTATGGGATAGTCGAGTGGGAGTAGTAAGAGTGGAAGGGGTAATGAGGAGAGGACTATGATTAGTTAATTGATATGGGTGGGAGGAGTATGGGAAGAATAAATGTAGAGGTGCTGGGGGCGGGTGGTATTTGGGGCAGGGTAGGGGAGCGGAGTGAGCTCGCAGGGTGAATGGAGCGGGCAGAGACAAACGAAGGGAACAGTTCAGGAAGAACAATCAGTAAGAAAACAGACTACTGAAGGTAAGTCAAGCTTAGGTACGTAAAGAGGTGAGGGAGCCAGTAGTTACAGTTGTAGGAGGACAGCTGGATGGTTGTAGAAAAAAACTAAGAGGAAGAAAGAGGTTATGCCACAATTAAGTGTTGGAAGCCAGAGGAATTAAAATAATTATACTATAAGCTGCGGGATAGGCATATAAGGTAGGGCAGGATACTGGTTCCCTACCTTATATATATTTAATAGAATATAAATGTTCCTTAACAAAACCGTGTCATGCTTTTCAGAAGTAGAACCATGGCCTTGGCTACTACTTGATGGACTTGTAAAAATTTGAGGGTGAGGTAATGTTAGTACCAATGCATGTTGCAGCACAGCAAGGTAATGCATCCATATATCTCACATTTTTAGTACCTACTGCGTTACTTGTTGTATTGGTCACATTTTCAGTATGTTGTTGTATTGGTCACATTTTCAGTATGAGAGCACAACTGAGGTAACCCCCTCAAAGACCTAAGACGTGATACTCGTGTAAAAGTATGTAAAGCCTGACACATTGACTGCTACAGTATTATAATGCTGATCACAGTAAGCCTACCTGTATGCTCATCTGCTGTGGAAACTGTAGCACCCACCTCCATGATGTATGGTGTAATGGATGCCTGGGAGCTGTCGTGTGTGCCTAGGTTCACCAGCAATTCCTGAGTGGCAGTGGTTGTTCTGCTGCAGGCCCTCCACCAGTGATGGCATGACCCCTGGCTACATCTGCTGCCCTTCATCATGCAGCATTGATAATGTCTGTTGTACTGTGTCAAACCTGCTCATATGTCCTGCCCTGATGGCCCATGCCATTCACATCACAGACAAGGTCTGCCACAATGCAGTCCACTGTTCCCTGTTTTGCCTCCCCCTAGTCAGTAGGATGTGATGATGTTGCCTTAGTCCTTCAGGTATAATTTCATTTTCCACATCAGAGAAGGGGGCATGGCATCTATAATACATGATTCCTGAAAGAGAAAAAAAGGGGACCACATTACTGGATCACATACATAGAAGTACACTATGTAGAGATACAGCAAGGACAACATGGCTGGCACTATCCACTGCTTGCTCACGCATGTCATACTCCATAGTGGTCAAACATACTAAGTGTGTGGATACAACTGAGATAGTAGCAATAGTCAGGTATTCCAGTATGTACCATGACAGATACTGCTGTATGATCATACACCCAACACTCTGGTCTACTGTGGTGTGCCCCTACAGGCAACCCCCCAATAATATGTCATAGGAATAGTGCCACACAATAGCAGTGTGCTATTACAACTACTATAAAGGAACAATCCAATGAGATCAGTGTGCCACAATGACAACAGATAATGCACCCTTGATGTATAGTATATCCCGTGTACATGTAAGACAGCAGGAGATCAATGACACATCATTATCACAGGTCTATGACAGACTTGATGCTGTATTCCCTATTCCACATACGTCTATTCATCCATCTGCAACCTGATGTACACAAAATCAGTTACATACCTGATGGAGTGCAGTGCTCCTCTGTTGACATGTGGTGATAGTAAAATTTTCACAAAGGCATGCTCTGTGTGAGGAAAGTCTCATACAGATTGGTTCCCCATAGCCACCTGCTTGCCTTCTAAACATACTTCTTATCAGCAGGTGATTCCCTCAAAACCAATTGGTGGGCCTGAAATGGTAATTGCAGCTAACACAGCTGATTTGCACTATCATTAACAAATGATATACAGCCACTGTACTATATAAGGGCTCTATGTAGGTTAGGGCCCCTTCTGATATGTTGTGCTGGACATTACTGGGGTGAGGAAACTACATCATCACAGAGGGTAGGTCTGTAGCAGAAATCTTACCATAGAGATGTGTGTGCTACAGGCTGCAGCTGCTGTTGATACTAACAGACATATGCAGAGAGTGTGAACACTTTGGAGAACAACATCCTGTAGAAGTAACTGTGGGAGCTGTGTCAGCCTTGTTATAGAGGCAGAGCCAGAGTGAGGCTACCCCTTCCACTCCAAATAAGGCATGTGTTTAAGGTAAGTATTTTAGGCAATGGTATCACTAACAGAGTACTAGGCAACATGTTTGGTCCATCCTTGGATAAGGCGAGGTATAAATATAAGCATATGTCTACCATTTGGGCAATTGCCAGGCCATGTGTTACAGTCTTTTAGTAATTTGTAGCATGTATGAGGACAGGCCTTGTTACAAGAAGAGACTTCCAAAATGCATGTTAGCTGTGCAGCTGCGATAATCTGCACAGTAACTTTGGAAGGACTGTGTGGTGCACTGTGATATTAGTGCTCCTCATTTGCAGTACCTGCATTGACATTCTGTGTGAATGCATATTAATGCATGACATGACACTTTATGCACATATAAGTTTTGCTATAGTGAAATGTGAAGTGTGTTCTTACCTGCAGGCCTGTGACCTCCATCAGAGAAAAGCAGACATGTTATTTCAAATGTATTGTGTGGATAAAGAGTGCATGACTCAGTCATTGATTGCTGCCTTCACAATACTGTAAATTTACTTCTACACTACATTGGATTTGAAACTAGGACTGTGTGTGGCAAAATGTACCTTTGCAAGGGAATTAACATCCTGAGCTACTGAGTCACTGCTGCAGTGGGTGTATTTGCAAGACATATGTGCACACATATAGGCTGTCACATATATTTTCTACACCCATCAGTATGTACGTGACTTTATATAGATGTATGTGTGCACCAGGGCCAAGGTTGAACATGTATTTTGCCATTAATGCCCTAGCAGCTGTCTTTCAACATGTTGCTACTGAAAGCCACATTTACCTACTATCACAGGCCTCACTTACATCCATTATTCTGTCTTTGGCTTCCTAGTGGTATACTATTCCACCAGAGTACAAGGTGCACTCCTATTTTTAATCTTTTTACTTTAATTACAATTTAATCAAGTTTGCATGGTTTGGCACAGCACGCAGCTCTGCTGAAACATGCTTAATGACTGTAACTGGCAATTACTATGTTTTCTTTAAATCACATGCTTTAGGTAAGAGTTGTGTGGCATGGCAGGTTAATGCAGTGGTCTGCAGGTGCAATGGTCTTGAGTTCCAAATATGGCACAGGTGCTTATTTTGTAAGTGTGTATTATTAGTTTAAAAACACATACTGAATATAGTTCTATTTAGCTGAACTTAGTGAACCTGCATGATGCTGCATGCTGCTCAGCAATGTGCTAAAAAATATAAAGAAAAGAAAAATGGGGAGATAGGAAAGTGGTGAAAAGGGGTGCAAGCAGGGGGAAAGCATATTGAAAGGCAGATAGGGATGTGCTGGTAGGGTGTAGGAAAGAACCATAGCTATCCCTTTCTTGTACAACAACTGTGCACTTTGACAGAATTTGTACATGACTTTGAACTCTCAACCCCAGAGAGAGGGAGTGAGGACAACATAACTGCATTATCAAGCCAATTGGACCAGATTATGTTTGTCCAGTGGACATGTGTTTGAAATGGAGAGCTATGTACTGGACGATTTTGTTTTATTGGGACAGGTTTCGTTTTTTTTTTAAGGTGAGAGTGGAATGTTGGGGAAGGGGCATAGGTACATGTGGGGGAGGTAAGTTGGGTAGGTGAGGATGCATTTGCAGACAGACAAGACAGCAGATGGGGCAATGTGTGACATATGAGGGGGGTGAATACCTTTGATAGGGAGGGTGTTGAATCCAAGTCCCATGTGTCTTCAGATGGCAGCAATGTGACTCACATTCCCACCTATGTGGCTGTCAGCACTGCTACTTTACTGCCCCGATGGTGGCAGCGCTGGATGCTGGGGACCAGGGTGAGGCTGCCCCACCAGGTTGGTCAGCATGCCCTCAATCTGGTGTAGGCAGTGGCCAAACCCATGGTAGACTATTTTGAGCAACAAGACCAGTAGCTCATCCTGCATGACAACACCCCCCTCTACTCAGGGGCAACAATATCCTAGACCTGGTTATTACCAACATGGGCGAGATGTGTTCCACACCAGAGGTCAATTCCTCGTTGGTCAGATCCTACCACAAGCTAATCAGCCGTGACATCCACATCCCTCCCCCACCTCCCATTAGGAAACCACCATAAAAGTTCTCCAAAGCCAACTTCATGCTTCTTAAGACAGAAGTGACAAACTTCACAACACCCATGCAGACAGACAATAGAGGTACGATGGCTGAATCCTACACAAATGCACATTATAAGCACTTACACGAGTGCATGAATCATGCTATCCCTAACAGAACCAAGATGCTATCCTCCAAAAAAAGGAAGCCAATCTGGTGGTCCCCTGCAATAAACAAATTCTATAACAGAAAAAAGAAACTGTTGCAAAAAAGAGTAAAATCCCATGACTGGAAGAACTCCCTGGTCAGCCTCAGTAAGAAGTTGAGATCCCTCATAAAATCCTCCAAATCTATCTATAAAAACAAAATCACAACTTATTCTAAAGACAACCACAAAGCATTCTATAGCTATGTCAAGAATCTCAATGTCAACACTCAGATTTGCTCTGAGTTATAGTACAATGGCACTAAATTTACAGAACCAACTGATATTGCCAACATCCTGGCAGATAAGTTCACTGCTAACTTTACCCCCCTCATGCTTTAAAGAACCCATCTTTATACCAGAAGGATGCAACATTACTGTAATCACGGCTGCACAGGTAAAAACCACACTCTCCAAAGCCAAGAACACAGCATCCATGGGACCTGACAACATTCCAGGCTGCTTTTTACATGAACTACAAAATGACTTGGCACCCCACCTAAGTACCATGTTCATTCATAGCCTCACCTCAGACTATGTGCCCACTGAATGGCACACAGTGACAGTTATCCCAATCCACAAAGGGGTAGCCACCACAGACCCCGAAAACTACCACTCCATTAGCCTAACAAGCCTGGTCTGCAAGGCCATGGAACATCTCATCATGGAACTTAAAAACAAAGACATTGGTAATCTCCAAACTCTGGACCCCACCCAGTTTGGGTTTGTAAAAGACAGATTATGTCTCCTAAACCTGATTGACTTCTTTGAAGCAGTCACCAAAGCTGTAGATTAGGGTAAGATGGTTCACACAGCCTATCTAGATCTCGCCCAGGCTTTTGACACCATCCCCCACTCTGGAATTATAGATAAACTCACTAAACTAGGTAAAAATCCCTGTCACAAAATGGGTTGCCAACTGGCTTACTGACAGAACCCAGACTGTGAAAGTAGCAGACTCCAAATCCGACTTCAGACCAGTGACAAGTGGAGTACCACAGAGTTCAGTCCTGGGTCCGCTCCTGTTCGGTATCTACTTTGCTGAAGTACACCCTAACACCGAATGTCTTTGGCTAATGAAGTTCGCAGATGTCTGCAAACTAGGAGCCATAATTGAAACTCCTAATGATGTGGACATCCTACAAAAGGGCCTCACTGAGACAGATGCCTGATGTCAAAGCCATGGCCTCAACCTCAATGCCAAAAAGTGCATTGTCATCCACTTTGGTAAAAAACTCTGTACCCATGAGCTACTACATAGATGGTAGTCTACTTAACACTGAAAGTGTGATAAGAGACCATGGGACATAGGTGGACAGTAGTCTCTGCTTTGATAATCATATTGCCACAGTAGTCAGGAAATCCTTCTACTTGGCACACCTCATTACAAAAGGTTTCTCATCCAGGAAAAAAATAGGTCATTTTTTCCCCTCTACTCGTCACTCATTAGACCCATTATAGAGTACAACGCCCCTTTTGGTATGTACCTCCCAAGACATCTACAACAACTGGAAAGGCCGCAGAAATACCTCACAAAGAGGATTACTGGCCTCAAACATATGCCCTACGCAGACAATCTCAAAAACTCCAGCTTTACTCCATTGCATATCGTTTACTCAGAGGCGATCTCTGCTAACATACAAAGCTATGTCAAACCCAGAGCTGTTGGACATGCTCTACTTAAATAAATCCCAATCCCTCTGAGCTACATGCTTTAGGGACCTAAACCTTGTCACCACAATAAACAGAACATGCTGGAGGGATAGATTCCTGTCCCAGAGACTTCCCATACTCTGTAACATACTAGCTATCTATATCTAACAAAGCTCCTCATTAGCACTCTTCAAGAAACATCTTGATGATTGGATGGGAAATAGGAAATTCACCCTGGGGATCACCTCTGTGGCTCTGCTCAACAGGGTAGAGGAAAATAATTTTCTTGGGTGGCGAAAGCCAGGGTACCTTTTTGGCTAGGCTTGTATAGGTCCTAGGGCAGATAGCCTAGCATCTACCTATGAACCTATGAACTACCACTCACAGGGGGGGTGGGCCCCATCCCATGGGGCAGTTCTACCCAATGCCGCAGGTAGAGCAGGGGCAGCAGAGGGGTCACCACCAATTTGAGTCCTAGATGTGCTGTGACCCAGTGCCAAGGCCAGTTGAGGCAAGGTAGGGGGATCAGCTGGAACCAGCCTACCTTGATGTGCTATGGTGAATGAGGTATAGAATTAAGTTAAGGTTAGTAATAACCAAACCATTGTTAGTACTAACAGAATGGAACATCATTTTAATTCATCCAAATGCATATTACTGTATAGTATGTGTAACACAACAGTAAATAACATAACAGTCAGTATGGTACCAGCATGCCAGTAAGAAGTAAACAATGAGGGCAACAAAATAGTTCAACAAATTATGTTAATAGTGCATCAGAATAACACATGACAATATTACATCACAATTTGGAAAAATATAGTTAGTTTAACAACATATGTTAATATTAAATCATAATAATAAATAAATGAAAATAAGGGGTGGGGAGAGAGAGAGAGTAACAATCCATTACTGACTATGCAGACTATATCCCTGAAAACACTGCTACTAAATACTCTATAGGTTTGTAGTGTCAGTTCTGAGTGCAGTGACTACATTCCGCTATAGCTGATGGAGCAATGCCTCTCAAACTGTTATCATGGGTCAGTATGAGCCAAGCAATAACAAATGCAGGTACACTACTGCACAGAACACTTTCACATAATGTGGACCTCTATAACTACCAAGGTGTTCTGTAAGCAGATTTTGTAATACATTGCATTCCAGGTAATAATTTTTCTGATAATCCTGTGACAGACAGATTAGGCAGATTTAATTACATTATGTGAAATTGTGACACTTGAGAGGCATGTTTGTGTACAGTACATAATCTCATGTCATGCCTTAGTTTACAGGCATGGGAATAAAACTCAATGGTTGTGACTCCATGGGACATCTGCAAAAAAATTAACTTTATTGGTATTCCTGATAACTGTCTGTGAAATGTTAGCACAATCATATCTGCTCATAACATGGGCTACCTCAACCATATATCATATACCATTTGTTCCTGGAGTGGGAGAAAAATCATTATGTGACTGAATTAGTTTTGCATTCTAGAACTATTACAGTGCTATACTTGACTGCAGTGACAGTAGAACACACATGCATGGCATACAGCCGTATTGCATATATTGAAACAAATCTCTTTAGGAATCAACTATACTGTTTAAGACTTTATTGGTATTGCTGATACATGTCTGTGAAATGTAACAGCAATCATATCTGTTCATAACATGGGCTACCTCACCCTTATACCTTTTGTTCCTGGAGTGGGAGAAAAAGGCAGCATTATGTCAATGAATTCTTTTGGCATTCCAGAACTATTACAGTGGTATACTTGACTGCAGTGACAGTAGAATACACATGCATGGCATATGGCCATAATGCATTTATTAAAACAGATTTCTGTAGGAATTAACAATGCTGCTTAACACCTTATTGATATTGCTGATAAATGTCTGTGAAGTCCACACAATATCTGCCCATAGACTGGGCTACCTCACCCATATACCTTTATTACCTGAAGCAGGAGGAACAGAGAGCATTATATGACTGATATTGGCCTGGAGACAGCCATGGACCATACTATGAGTTAAATAATACAGTTTGCAGGCCATTACTTTTGATTTTACAACTATTACAGTGTTACACTTGACTGCAGCAACCTTACCATAGACAAGTAACACATATAGCACTACTGGTTATGACAACACAATCCTGCCATACACCATTTTACTTACTGTTATTTATATTGTTTATTGTTTATTGCAATACAGTTGTTATTGTCCATTTATTGCACTACAGCTCTACTTGCCCATTTACTGCACTACAGTTCTAATTGCCCATTTATTGCACTATGTTTTTCTGGTGTATACTTTAGAGCAGTAAATGCTTTACTTTTTCTTGCTTATTGCAATGCAGTTAGCATAATAAATCCATACATATCACACTCATGGTGACCTGGCCAGGTGCCCAGCATGGGACTTGACATTGCAAGCCCTCTCAGCTGCAGCTATTGGGAGATAAGCATACCATTATGCATACCAGTTTTGCAGGCATTCAGCTGCATATTGGTAAAACAGAGGAAAAACTACTTACATATTTGTGGAGCATTCCCAGCTCTAGCTTCATGGACCCAGGTGTCCAAGGTTCCCCTCTTTCTCCTCTTTAGGTCATCATAATGATGACAACACTCCTCACCTGTGTGGGGAATACCAGTAACACTGGTGAGTTCCCTGGCAGCCCGTCCCAGGCCTCCACCTTACAATCTGAGCCCTGAAAACCACCCTGCAGCAGCCTAGTTCGTGATTTTTAACCAGGAGCCCAACAAAGACCCTCAACTCCTTTACACCCCATGAAATCATGCATCTTCACCAGCACTGCATGCCATATCCACAGTAGAAAAGACTCCAAGGAATGATGCAGAATTCCTGCCTATTGCACTAAGTATAAGCTGTTTTCCCACCCGTACATGTCATTGAGCAACATTCAAAAAAGCACCACATTGCTTAGTATTGTACAAACCAGCCAAGCAGTGCAACAACTCTCACAAATGGGGGGTTAGCTTAACATAGCACCATGCAAACAAAAGTAGCCATTTAAGCACTGCTTAGCCTACTGCTGCAGTGCCATATTTCACAAATTTGTCTCTAAAATTAAACATATATAATGTATTAATTTATAGCCATCTCATCAGTGCTATGGACTAAAACCCAGGACCTATCAAACATTAGGCTGTATCTCTACCCATTTAGCTACTTGGATATTGTGAAAACTCGTACACCTTCACATATACTACTGGGCTACCTGTTAGCATTGCTAAACACTGTGGCATGTCATGCAAACATGCTTAAATAAACCTAGACATAAATAATTACATCCGTTTCTATTTTTAGATGTTTTATCATTCAAACCACCCACTCTGCTATAGTAATTACAACTAACCCCTCCCATTACAAATTACTAGCTATCCACAATACATTTGCACACACACAAAAGTGACTAACCAATAGAAACATACCCAGTAAATACCCCAAACATTTCATACATAACTTCTAACATTGAATATGTGACATTATATGACACCAATACCTTAACAAACAAGAATTTAGCTTCCCTCAATACCAATCATTTTTCAAAGTCAACACTTATAGCCATAGCACCACTCCCACACCTAAAAGGTCCAATCACAAGCTCATCAGCCCCATCCACACAATCCCTCCCCCCACTTCCCTTAGCTATCTTCCACTTTAGAACTAGCTTGGCTAATCCCATAGCCAGTCTACTCTCCACTCTACTATAATTTCCCCAGTACCACAATACTCAAACACCATTATGCCTCTAAAACCCACCTCTTTTGTACTCCTTACTCCTTTTCTCTTCCTAACCTACCTTCACCTTCTCACTAGTCCTCCAAATTCTAATCACTCTCCCTCTTTCTTTCATTCTACATACCCCACATATGTTAAATACCCCACAACCACTATATCCCCTCATCTCTGTTTCTTCAATAGCAACATCCTATTCCCTTATAAGCTCATTTGTGTTCACTGCCTCTCATCCCCAGTCCCTAACAACACTATTATAACACAACACCCAACTCTCAAACAGGATACCAAGCACTCTAAATTCTTCTTTTCCCATATTCATCAACTTATTACCAATCTTCTCTCTAGTGACATTCACCCAAACCCTGGTCCCTCTCCCTCTCTTCATTCAAACCCATCCCTTCCCTCTGCCCCTCATCCTGAAAATACCTCCTTTTCACTACATTGAATGCTCGAAGTTTATGCAACAAGATTCCAGACTTCCATGCCTGGCTCCAACATAACCACCCAGATATCCTATCTGTTACTGTCACCTGGTTAAAGCCACACATAAATGATCCTGGAATCACTCCCCCCAACTACAATATAATTCGAAATGACAGGACCCTCAAAAAAGGTGGTGGAGTAGCTCTTCTGTATTTCTCATCCCTTACAGTTACTCCCTTCACCAAACCCATACCACAATTCACCATTGCCGAACTAATCCTAGCCCTCCTCCAGATGAATAAAAACAAGCATATATGTATAGCTGCTCTTTACATTCCCCAAGAGACAATATCCCTATTCTTGAGGATATCCTCTCCCAGTTCTCCTCTAGCATTACTGAGACCATAATCCTCTGTGTTGTTAATATTAACTGGACTGATATTCAATCTCCTACTTCTCCACACAACATAAACTTATACAGCTTCTCACAGCTAATAAACTCTACTACCAGGTCCTCTAAACACTTCTCCTCTGGTACTACTCTTGACTGGATTCTTGTTTCCCACCCCAATATATCTCTGACAGCGACATCCTACCTGACACTCTTAGAGATCATCTTCCCTCTTTCACTCATTGCCTTCCCTCCTCCTTACAACTATCCCACACTTATATCTCTTCCCACTCTCTAAAAAACTTCAACCCTGAAACCTTCTCCAGCTCTCTAAAACACACAAACTGGAGTCCTCTAAAAACACTTTCCCTAGATAATGCAGTAGCCTACTTTAATACTACATTCATAGACCTGTTAAATATTCTTGCTCCCTTCAGAACCAAAAGAATTAAAAGTAAATCTGTTCCATGGTTAAGCAAAGAGGTAGAGGGAGGGTTGGGAGGGTAGGCTAATGGCTAAGGTGTTTGCCTTACAAACACAAGATGCAGGGTTTGAGTCTTACAAGGGATAATTAGCTAGGCTTAAAATGGCTCGCAAAGGCAGTTAGCTTAGTACTAATCTATGAACCTATGAGCTACAACCATTATGCATCTCTATGACAAAGCCTGGAAACATTACCAGAAAAATAAAACCCATACAACCCTGACTGAATATAAGCTACTATGTAACAAAGTAAAAAAACTTGTTGCATCCAACAGCAAATCCTATTTCTCCACCCTTCAAAATAGCCACAAGACCAAGCCCAAAAAAGTCTGGAATGGCATCTCCACCCTTCTCAATCCTAGCAAAAGTGACAGCCAATGCCCTGACCCAAATGTCCCAGACCTCTCCTTAGCCACCCAATTTAACTCCTTCTTTATTGATTCTATAGACAAATTAACTACTTCCTTCACCAACAAAGCTTCACTTCACCTCCTCCTATCTCTCCCTCATCTAACACTACCATCTCCCAACCCCTTCCTTCACTATCAAACCCATTCCTATCTCCACCATAAAAAAAAACTCCTTCATAAACTGAAACCATGCTCAAATGCCCCTGATGACCTTCCTTCCTTCTTCTTCTTTTGGCTGCTCCCATTAGGGGTCACCACAGCGGATAATCTGTTTCCATTTCTTCCTGTTCTCTGCATCCTGTTCTGTCACACCAACAACCTGCATGTCCTCTCTCACCACATCCATAAACCTTATCTTAGGCGTTCCTCTTTTCCGGTTACTTGCCAGCTTCATCCTTAGCATCTTTTTCCCAATATACTCTGCATCCCTCCTCAGGACATGGCCAAACCAACATAATCTTGCCTCTCTGGCTTTGTCTCTAAACCTTCCAACCTGGGCTGACCCTCTAATATACTTATTCCTAAGCCTGTCTACCCACATCACACCCAGTGCAAATCTTAACATCTTTAACTCTGCCACGTCCAGCTCTGACTCCTGCCTTTTTGTCAATGCCACTGTTGCCAACCCATATAACATAGCTGGACTCACTACCCTCTTGCAGACCTTCCCTTTCACTCTTTCTGGTACTCGTTTATCACAAATCACTCCTGACACTCTTCTCCACCCACTCCATCCTGCATGTACTCTCTTCTTTGCCTCTCTTCCACACTTACCATTACTCTGAACTGTTGATCCGAAGTATTTAAACACATCCACTTTTGCCACCTCTACTCCCTGCATCCTCACCATTCCTCTATCCTCCCTCTCATTCACACTCATATATACTGTCTTAGTCCTGCTGACCTTCATTCCTCTTCTCTCTAGAACATATCTCCACCTCTCCAGGGTCTCCTCCACCTGTTCCCTACTCTCACTGCAGATCACAATGTCATCTGCAAACATCATAGTCCACAGGGACTTCTGTCTGATCACATCTGTCAAACCATCCTTCACCATTGCAAATAAGAAAGGGCTCAGAGCTGATCTTTGATGTAATCCCACCTCCACCTTAAACGCATCCGTCACTCCCACCGCAGACCTCACCGCTGCCACACTACCCTCATACATATCCTGTACCACTCTTACACACTTCTCTGACACTCCCAACTTCCTCATACAATACCAAAACTCCTCTCTAGGCACCCTGTCATATGCTTTCTCTAAGTCCACAAAGACACAATGCAACTCCTTCTGACCTTCTCTGTACTTCTCCATCAACAGTCTCAGAGCAAACATCGCATCTGTAGTGCTCTTTCCTGGCATGAAACCATACTGCTGATAACTAATCATCACCTCCCTACTTAACTTAGCTTCCACTACTCTTTCCCATAACTTCATGCTTTGGCTGATCAGTTTAATCCCTCTGTAGTTACTACAGTTCTGCACATCACCCTCATTCTTAAAAATCAATACCAAAACACTTTTTCTCCATTCCTCAGGCATTCTTTCACTTTCCAAGATTTCATTAAACAATCTAGTTAAAAACTCCACTGCCATTTCACCTAAACAGCTCCATGCTTCCACAGGTATGTCATCTGGACCAACAGCCTTTCCATTCTTCATCCTCTTCATAGCTATCCTTACTTCCTTCTTGCTAATCCACTGCACTTCATGATTCACTATCCACACATCATCCAACCTTCTCTCCCTTTCATTCTCTTTATTCATCAACCCCTCAAAGTACTCGTTCCATCTGCTTAACACACTCTCCTTGCTTGTGTGTACATTTCCCTCATTATTCTTTATCACCCTTACCTGCTGCACATCTTTACTAGCTCGGTCCCCCTGTCTAGCCAATCAGTACAGATCCTTTTCTCCCTCCTTAGTGTCCAACCTTTCATACAACTCTTCATATGCCTTATCCTTAGCCTTCGCCACCTCTCTCTTTGCCATGCACCTCATCTTCCTATACTCCTGTCTACTTTCTTCATCTCTCTGACAATCTCACTTCTTCTTCGCCAACCTCTTTCTCTGTATACTCTCCTGTACTTCCTCATTCCACCACCAGGTCTCCTTGTCCTCCTTCCTCTTTCCAGATGTCACACCAAGCACCTTTCTATCCATCTCCCTTACTAGCTCTGCTGTAGTTAACCAGCTATTCGGTAACTCTTCACTGCCACCCAGTGCCTGTCTTAACTCTTCCCTGAACATCACCTCACAATTACCCTTTTTCAATTTCCACCATTTGATCCTTGGTGCTGCCCTCACACTCCTCCTCCTCTTCTTGATCACCAGTGTCATCCTACAAACCACCATCCTATGCTGCCTAACTACACTTTCCCCTGCCACCACTTTACAGTCTCCAATCTCCTCCAGACTGGCCCTTCTACATACGATATAATCTACCTGACCTTCCTTCCTACTTCCTCAAAATTGCTGCTGATGCCATCGCCTTACCCATCTCCATTCTAATAAACCATTCAATCCAAGAAAACTATGTACCCCTACTCTGGAAAAAGGCCTATATTATTCCGCTTCACAAAGGAGGTAATAACAACATTCCCAATTTCCGGCCAATTGCTATCTTATCCCCTATCTCAAAAGTTCTAGGAAAGTGTATCCACCTTCAACTTCTACCCTACCTCACAGACAACCACCTACTTACCCCCACACAACATGGTTTTAGACCTGGCCATAGTACCACAACCACTCTCCTCTCCTTCCTTGAAACCATCAACAAAGCCCAGGATAGCGGCTATCTAGTGTTCACCCTGCTTCTGGACTTATACAAGGCCTTTGACACTTATCTCCCATAACCTTCTCCTATCTAAACTCTCTATTCTAAACCTATCCCACGTTTCCGTCAACTGGTTTTCTAGTTACCGCTCTGACAGACAACAAGCTGTCAAATGGAAAAAACTACCTCCTCCTTCCTTAATACACCTACAGGTGTACCCCAGGGTTCCATATTGGGTCCCCTACTGTTCAACATTTTCATAAATGACTTCCACTAGAACATTTTTAGTGCTAAACTGATTCAATACGCAGATGACTCTATGATCATCTGTTCCACCACTTCCACCTCCACTCTCTTAAAACTAGCTCAGGATGCTTTCTGTTATACGGAACATTGGATGATAGACAACCACCTATCACTCAATGCATCAAAAACTAAAATTATGTTATTTTCCCCTTCAAAAAGTACTGTTATAGACAAGAACTCATTCTCCATTACTAGCCAAAACAATACCTCTCTCGAGGTAGTCTCCCGTGCAAAGCTTCTAGGAGTCCTTATTGATGAGCAGTTAAAATTCGATATCCACCTACTAACTAATATAAAGAAAACCCACCAGATATTAGACATGCTCTACTGCCATAACTGCTATATCACTCCCACTACTAAACTTGTACTCTCCAACACCTTCCTCATTCCTTCTATCCTATATGGTGCCCCACTTCTTACCAACCTTCAATCTTCTCTAAAAACAAAGCTATCCTCCTGTTATAACAACATTTCTAAGGTTGCTACTGACTATAAATCCTCCTCCCACCACTGCAATGGCCTTCACAAACTAAATTGGCTCGAACTTCCCAACCATCTTACCTATATTCAACTTACTCATACCCATAAACTCATCTTTAATCCTTCCATCTGCTCCTCCCTTGTCTTCTCCTTCAAAATGCACCTACCCAACAGACTTCTAAGATCCAATAACTAGAATATGCTTGAACTGCATAAGCCTGCTTGCCCTCCAGGCAAACACCTACTATCCTTTTCCCTAGCTCGCCTCTGGAACTCCCTGCCACCTCTTATTCGTACTACAGACAACCACTCTACCTTTAAGGCTCTGCTTCATTCCCATCTCAAAACCCTCTGGGAATGTTCCTGCTCTCATCCCACGACTCAACTTTTTTTCCCCCATTTCTCACATTCCTTTACATCTCTCTTCTCTTCATCATACTGAGTTTTTCTGACTACCATCTTCATTTTTCTCATTTACTCCTACTCTTGCTCTATTTTATTTTCTTATCCCACCCTTCTTATATTCAACAATTAACACCTCTTATCCCTATCCTGCTTTAACTCTGCTAATATTTCATGTAAAACTGTAATGCCAACCCTGTGTTATTTCACATTCTAACAAATTTAACAGGAATAT
Organism: Protopterus annectens; assembly: GCF_019279795.1. Lineage (NCBI taxonomy): Eukaryota > Metazoa > Chordata > Ceratodontiformes > Protopteridae > Protopterus > Protopterus annectens. The sequence goes on from NC_056726.1 coordinate 1,959,056,255, forward strand.
GCACCAATGGATTTTTCTTACTTTAATTGACATGTGTGTGTGTGTGTGTGTGTGTGTGTGTGTGTGTGTGTGTGTGTGTGTGTGTGTGTGTGTGTGTGTGTGTGTGTGTGTGTGTGTGTGTGTCTGTGCAATTTTACCTTTTACTTTCTCAACTGAATTTTCACTGCAATTGTAGATTTTTTATCATGTTATGTAATACCATCATTCTTCAATAGTATTACATAAATGTAAATGCATTGTCTTCATATTATATTGTTGTTCATGGAGCTTTTCTCCCAGGGACTCCATTGAAAATGGGGTTTTCTTGGGCTAATGGACTATCCCAGTAAACAAACTGTAAAACAAATAAAATCAACTTTCGGCTATTTATGAGCATTGCCCAGCTCTGCGGCGCTCTATGTCACGCTGCTCAAACAGCAATTAAAAAAAATATATATATTTAAAATTGCAAAAATACATAATTATGATAATTAATGACATCCGATTTCTATTTTTAGATGTCTGGCAGGTGTCAGCTGTCTACATGTGAGCACAGCTTGGCAATGCTGCTCTCCAAACTGCGCCATGCAAACATGCAAAAAATGGAAAAAAATATTTAAAACTAAATATTGCACATTTGACCTAATTCACAGCATTTCAACAGGGAGCAGTACAGACCATCCAAAACCAAGGGTAGCCTCTACACTTATCCCTACACTAATTCAGTAACCCTGCTCCTATGCTGTCCCTCGGCAGCACACCATCTTTAATATGCATGGCAAGCTGCCAAGGGGGAACCATGGCTGTGTACATGGATACATTCCATGTAGGCTCTACACAGAGCCTACGCAGATTTTATTAAATTCTGGGGTATATATAATATTACAGTAAATATAAATTGCTTCCACATAGGAGGACTGACTCTAGGTATATTGGTTAATTGGTGAGGAGGGGCAGATGAAAAAGATTTTTTTTTTCTGCTCACATTATAATACAAACTAACTGAATTGATTCATTTTAGGCACAAGCATAGACAATATAGCCAGATAAGGTTTACTCGGTCTGAGGAAGTTAATTCATAAAATCTTATTTGGGGGAATAAGAGATGAGTTGTTTAACTAAAGTAAAGGTGACTGAAGGTACTAAATATGTTGTGTGTATTAAATTTTATTATGGAATGTAGGAGGGTGTTCTCATCACATAAAGCTTAATTGGATTTTTCAGAAATTAAAATGTTCAAGAGATGGGTATACCCTATTCCACTGGAGATTGAAAGTAAATCCAACATCTTGTTAAATAAGTAAAATAGAGAGATGGATTATATGGAAATGTTGTGTGAAAGGCAATACAATAGTGATAAGTAATACAGTATATATGCTCTCAATGCAGACAACCTAATATTCTTGGTAATGGGGTATATGGAGTATGGCAATATATAAGCAACTGGGGGACTTAAGTCATGCTGAGAGCTGAACTGGAATGGTTATATGGAAAGAAGAGTTCAGGACTGATTGAAGGAAAATAATTAAAAGACAGGATCTAAATGAAACATGGAGGGGAAATCAGGGTGAGAAGACAGCATTTACTTTTTCAAGACAGGATAGTGCTTACGGTAATAGAATCGATTACTTTCTCATATGCAGGAAAGGTCATGTTAGAGTGGTGTGGATGATCATGCTTGATAGTCGTATTTCAGACCACGTCTCCCTGTTACTCTGGCAATGGACATGGAAGAAGGACATGACAGATCAAGTGCATGGACATGGGCTTGGTGTTGATGGAGGTCTGAAAGGTAACATGAAATGTTTACAAAGAAATAAGCACAGTAATTTATGGCAATACCATCAAGAAGGATACTTTTGTATACCAAAATAATTGTAAGAAGGATACATTGGTGTTCTAGAATGAGAAGGGGTGAAAGCTGTGCTGAAGGCTTAATGGCGATGGAAAGTAGGAGTAAGCAAATACTGACTGTATTCAGTGAAGAGAGAAGAAAGGTCAAAAGATATACAGGAACTGAAAGCAGGGGAAGCAAATAATGTACCTTTTCTGATCAAGTAACCATACATTTTAATGGAGGAGCTGAGACAAATAATTTCACAGGAAAAGGTAGAATACATAGTCAAGAGTGACATCTGGTGACTACAAGGGGAGAGTAGTGTAAAATATATACAATGTTCATATAAAAAAATGCAGACAATAGTTTATGGACAATGTAAAATATAACAATAACTGGATGTTAGGCTCAACCAAGCAAATGAGGGAGGCATTCTGATTTTAATTTGAAGAAATATACCAAAAATATCAGGGGGAAACACACAGAAGGATGGCTTCAAAATACAGTGGAGAGAAAGTCAGTATGGAAAGTTGATCCACTAAAATTAAATGCACTTAATACATTGCAGGAGGTTCAGACAGCCATACAGAATATAAAGACAGGAAAAGCACCAGTTCCAGCTGAATTTCTCCCGACATTTATAAAAGAAGGAAAGAAAAAATTGTGCCAATTAAAACATCATGAGCAAATCTGGAGGGCAAAAGCAATTTCACGGGAGCATGAAGCATGACAGGCATTTTAATACAGAATAGGCAGGGAGATTGGATGGATCTGGTCAACTACTGACTAATCTCGCATCTAAATCTGGACATAAAACTCTTAGCAAAAATTCTGGAGCACAGGAACATACAAGGCAAGAAGTAATATGAACCATAAGCTGCCCACATACACCTTTAAACAGACAAACTTAAAATCTGTTGTCTTTCTTTTCAAGCACTTAATGGGGCTCACCTCCTTAATCAAACATGGCTATACATGATAACCCTACAGTAAATTTGTGTCTACCCAACCAGCTATCAAGACTAGCTTTAAAGGTAGTGAAAGCAGTAAATTGTTTGACCCATAGTAATAAATTATTCCATAGACTAGAAATGCATTGCATTAACCTGTCTCTCCTGTGAGCCTTGTTTATTTGTTGGTGTAGATTTAAGTCTTCAGTGTATGTATGTTTCTAGAGCCACTGTTTTTTCAAAGAAACTGGAGGCCAAATAGGACTGATTCATTTGTGGCTCAGAAAGTGAGACACAGGTCACCTCGAAGAGACCTGTAGGTCACTGAGTATAATGAGAGTCGTTAATCTATGAGGGTAGTTGAAGGATTTAAGACCTTTAATTTTCTTAATTAGCAATCTCTGGGGACTTTCCAGTTGATCACTATCTTTAGATCTGTACATATCTAAATGGACATTTTGTTAAATTATGGGTCTTATAAGTGAAGAGTACAGTGGTAGGATGACTTCCTTGCATCTTGGACATATTCTTTTAGAAATTAACTGGACCAGATAGAAGGATTTCATGAATGTGGTGGAAACATGATGATCAAATGAGAGGAAGCTATCAACATAAGTATCTAGGTCTCTTATAAGAGAAGAGGTTGGATGGGGTCATGCCCAAAATATTAAGACCAAAATAAAATGGCTTCATAAAGGGTAGGCAGAACAATGATAATTGGTGGACTTTGGCAAATTTTCTTGAACATCATCAAAAAGGGTACCAATGTGCTGTATTAGTGTTATTTGCTAACTGATACTAAAGAAAAGATTTTGATACAGTGAATTAGAATTTCTTGCTTAAGGTATTGTGGAGAAGGAATTGTGGGAACATATTTATTCAGCGGATATGGATGCTATGTGACAAACTCACATTTGATGGCTTAATAAGTGAGGGAATATGTACTTCCCCAGGGACTAAGCTTAATAAATGAGGGAATACGTACACAAGGAATGATTTTCCCAGGGACTAAGCAGTGGTGTCCTTTGTAACCAGAACTATTTCTTCTAGTAATCGAAGAGCTGACCCTAACAGTACATGAGGCTCATGAACAGTGACAAGTTATTGGTGGAAAGGCCATTTTTCAGCCATGTAATGATGAATGTTGATTCCCTCAGACTCCATTGTCTATGTGACTGTGAGCAAGTCATATAACCAACCACCACTCCCAGGCTGAGTCTGAAAATGTTCCACAGAGATCGGTGTTCTACCCAAAAAACAAATACAAATAAATAAATAAAATGTATATTAATTGTTGAACAACTTGATTCATATTGGGGCTGGACTACATATATGAGGAGACAGAAATAACAAATCAGGAAAATCTATAAAAAAATCAGTAAACTATTACAAAAGGGAGGTGGTAACACATATACAACAGTTAACAAAATGAATGCCATCAAGATTATGATTCTCCCCTCCCAGATTATGCATGTTATAAGACACATTCCTCTATTGTTTGACCACCTCTTGGTGATAAAGATCCACCTTTTACCTGAAGAGTATGTTGGTTAGGCACATCCATCAGAATTTCAAGACAGTAAATGCTGACTCTTCCATCTGAAGGGAGATGAAGACTGCTACACCTACTGTCACATGCTTTAGCATTTAATATGAGAAAATGGATGTCTATCTGAAGAGGGTATAAGATGCCGAATTATGAGGAAAGGAGTCTATGACCATCATTAAAGAAACAAAAATGCACATTATTATTTTGAGTGGTAAACTAGTGTCTTCCAGTGGTGTGCAATTAAAGTTTTTTAACAGTTTGGTGATTTTTGGATCATCCTTTCAGACCAGTTCATCTCCATGTTCTGGGGGATTTGCATGTCTGTTCTGGGTTATAAGTTATTTTGACTAGCTTGGCAATTGGTTGTGTCCTTTTTTCTTCAAAGAAAACCTATGGCTGACACTTATGGAAAACAGGATAAGAGGAGTAAAGCAGCTTGTGGAAATGAGTTGGAAAATGCCTATATGTACAAGACTGAGTTCAGATAGAACTCAAAGACTGAGTTTCTATCTATGAGCAGATAATGTGGAAAAAAGCTGTTTTTTGTGGATGGGAACAAAGAAAGGAGCTAAGTACATACAATAGTAGGAAAAATGTGGTTCTCCTACATCAGGAGATGCAAAGACATTTCCAACCTTGGAATCAACACATTTCAAATTAAATTACAATACATTGATGAAGATACGTGATCAATGCTGCAGTACAAGAACCATAAAGAGGCTCCTGGTAACAAATGGAGTAGTATTAAAATGGGAAGAAGTAGTCTAATAAGTCTAATATATAAAGATATCAGGTAATGCAGATGTGCAAAGAGAAGTATCAGGCTAGACAGGATTTGGATAATTAAAGAAGATATTAATGAGGAAATGGATCAACATGAGTGGAAATACATATGGGTATATTTGTCAACCTGCAAGTTCTGAAAATAGGAACAAAGTCTTTGAAACTCTGCAACATACAACTAAAATATGACGTTTAATTAGGATAAGCTATGAATTTCAAATAGCACATAACTCTTCCCACTTCCATTAGGAATGTGGGATACTACTCTGAAACATTTTATAAAAAAACAGAAAATGACAATAATGATAGAACATTATCCAAGAGATCAAATAAAATCTATAGAATTAAATTAACTTTGTGGCAAAATTGTCCCACATAAGGTCATTTATTTTTTGTTTCACAAAAAGGGAGTTTTAAAATGTAAATATTTCCTCTTTCTTTAAATTAATGCTGCCACTAGTATTTTGGCCATGTAGTGTGGGGTTCTGGGTACTAGACAGCTTAAAAAATCACATCTATCCCTTGTCTTATACTACTTGTATAGTTGCATTTCTGTGGATTTGTGTGAAGTATCAAAGCTGTTTGGCTGGCTGTGACTGACCTACAACCATCTGGACATACACGCTGATTTAAGTATACTTTTTGCATTTACACTGTTTCACTGATAGTTAACAAAACTGTACTGCATTTATTTAACATTTGTTGACCGGGAATGTCCGACTAGATTCCACAGAACCTGTTTTCAGCAGAGGCCAAATGCATGTCTTACAGAAGGCACCCCAGCTGAGAATCGAACCGGAGAACCTCTTGCTGTGAGGTGACAATGTTAACCACTGCACCACTGTGCTGCCCATGTATTTGTTTCATTGAATATTAATTTAATATTTTGGTCTCTGCCTCTGCAGTTTGTTTTCCACACTCCTTCCATGGTGTTGTTGTAGTCTTAAACTTGATGGCTTTGAAATTACCCGTCCCTGCTGTAAATTTGTGTTTGGACATTCCTCCCAGACCCATATCATTTGCTCACTCAACTGAGTACAGTGAGATCATTTGGGAAAGACTACCCCCTTGCTTCTTTGATTTCAGACACTCCTACCAGTCCTATCTAATCAGCTCTACCTACTGTGTACAGAGGGAGTATTTGGGAAGGACAACCCACGTAGTCTCTTAATCTATTTCTGGTTCCTCCCTCACCACTTAACAAAAAAATACATTTTATTCAGCTGCTCTTACTGTAACTGTGTTCTTCCTACTTTATTACCTTCTTTTGCTGCTCTGTGTGCTCTTAAGCATTCAACTGCTCTTATTCTGCATTTATTATTGCTTGTTAGTAGCCTGATTAAATTTACCTGCTATTCTAAGCGTCTTAGTTTTGGTTTTTGCACTTGTGCTTCAGGCCAGTTATTTTGCATTTAAGGATTTTCTGGTCAACATTCTTGTGGACAAACCCTTATTTAAACCCGCTCTTCATAAGTCCACCAAGTATTCTGAACACTATGCCCGGATAATTCCCACCAGTTTCTCCTGCCAGCCTGGTCGACATGGGCATACTGAGACAGTGTAGCAACTGTCTCATGTTGATGGACAGTCCTCTTCTCCTAGCACATAATTCTTCTACTTGCAAGAAATGCATCTACATCAGTACCTGGAATCCATGCTCTCTCACACCACAGTCAGTACTCCTGACAAAAAGCAGATTGCCAGCACAAACACCACACCACCAACATCAAACAGCCAAACACAACACACACACACACCTATGCAGGGTCCTCAATAAAACCTTACCTGAACAACAGAGACCCCCAAAACAAACTCACAAACATTCCACACACAACACCAAACACATCACGCACAGCAGACTACACACCAGTGCCTCACAAACACAGCCCATATGGCATAACAATAAACCAAACATACTAGTCATTGGCAACTCAGTAGTGAGACATACTTTACTCCACCTCACTAGGCTCGACAATGAGAAGGTCATGGTCAGTTGTCTGTCAGATGCCAGAATCTGCCACATCACACACGCACTTAAGTCTCTCCACAGCAGGTACAAGTATGACTCTGTCATTGTCCATGTTGGTGTGAATGACTTGAGACATACTTCCCTGCACAATATGAAGAGAGATATGATTGAGCTCTTAGAGCATGTGTCCCAGCAGGTATGAACCTAGCCCTAAGTAACATCCTACCTTCACCAAGAATGATAACACAATACCAACAAAAAAATTTACTTCAAAAACTGGCTTAGTTTTTGGTGTCTTTCCAAAGGGATCCAGTATCTGTCTACCAGGGATGACATATTTGACAGGCCTCGATGCTTCCAGATCCTGGCCAAAGCTCTTGCCTCTCCCATTGTGCCTTTTTTAGGCTATGTCCCACAGACAAATCTTCCAATATAAAAGATCTGTCAAAAAGCAAATTGAAGGTTATGCTGCTTAACAGTAGGAGACTTAACCTGAAAATGCACTCACTGGAGGCTCTCCTCACACTGGAATATGCCAATTTCTGTGCGGTCACAGAAACTTGGTTCAGAGCTGCAGAGCACCCCTACCTGACCAGGCTATACCTCATTCCAAACTTTCCAACCTCAAAATGAGGTTAGAAAGACTAAGGGTGGTGGAGTCTCTATCTTCATTAAGGACATGCACACCTCCAGACTGGTTTGCCAGCATGACACACTGGAACTACTCCAGATGCAACTGACAGTTGGAAAGACACTCATCTAAGTAATAGGCAGCTATAGACCCCCCTCCATGACTCAGGACACCCACTCCTCCTACCTGGACCTACTTGACTCCACCAAGGTACCCCCTAACACCCTGATCCTTGGTTACTTCAACTACCCCATCACAGACTGGGTGAACTATTCTTGCACTAATACACTCACCCAATGATTCCTTGACTTCATCAGTTCTAATGCACTAGACCAGCTTGTCTCATTCCCCACAAGGGGAGATAGTATTCTGAAGTTGGTTCTCACCAACATGAGTGACCACTGCACCACTTCCATAGTATGCTTTCCCTAGTGAGATCAGATCATCGGTCTGTCTCACTCGAAGATTCTATCCCACCCAACCCCCCACAGCCATAGCTAGGCTAAAAAACTCTCAAAAAATGACTACAACCTCCTATGGGAGGATAGCAGTAGTTTCACACCACTGCCCCCCTCAGAGGAAGCAGACAACTATGCTGAATAGTACACCAGTGCAGTATACAAGCACATGCACAACTGCATGGACTCAGCCATACCCAACAGAACTAAAACCTGCTCCTCAAGGAAACAGAAACCTCCCTGGTGGACATCCTCTATCAACAGGCTTTACAACAAAAGTAAGAAACTGTTGCCCAAGTGTAAAAAGGAACAAATTCCAAACTGGAAAAACTTCCTCCTCAGCCTCAACAACAAACTAGATTACTAGTAAAACCCTCCAAAGCCAATTATGAATTGAAATAGTCTCTGAAGCAAAGTGAAACCAAAAGTCCTTCTTCAGTTATGTCAGGAACCTCCATGGCAAAGCCCAGGTTTGTTCAGAATTAGTACTTAAGGGTACCATTTACACTGATCCTGTTGACTTAGACAACCTGCTAGCTGATAGGTCCAGAGCAAACTTCACCCCCTATCACCCCAAAGGTCCATTCAGCATACCCGATACTTGTCCCACACCTCACATCTCTGTAAATCAAGTGTTAAAGGGCCTATCCAAGGCAAAGAATACAGCTTCTATGGGACCTGATAGTATCCCAGGCTGCATTCTGAACCATCTCCAGCAAGAACTAGCTTTGCCACTGAAAACCCTATTCAACCACAGCCTAAGTACAGGCTTCATTCCAGCAGAGTGGAGAACTGCCATTGTCCTCCCCTTGCACAAAGGTGGTGCCACTACTGACCCAGGAAACTATTGTCCCATTAGCTTGACAAGTCTGATCTGTAAAGCCATGGAGCATATCATTATGGATCTCATAAGGAAGGACATAGGCAATATCCAAGCACTTGACCCCACCCAATTCAGATTTGTCAGGGGCAGATCTTGCCTGTTCATAGGTTCATAGATTCATACGTGTGTACTAGGCTAATGGCCCTGGAACCTTTACAAACCTAGCTCATAAGATTACCCTGACATCATGCCACCTGACCTTAGATCCCAGTGCCTCTGTCGAGTAGAGCCACTTGAGTGATCCCTGGGGTGAATTTTCTATTTCCCATCCACTCATCAAGGTTTCTCTTGAAGAGGGCCAGTGAGGTGCTCTTTTTGACATGTATGGGAAGTCTATTCCATAGCAAGGTCAGTCTCTGGGTTATGAACCTGTCCCTTCAGCACGTTCTGTTAATTGTGGCAATGAGGTTGAGGTCACTGGAGCATTTGGTGACGAGGGATTGGGATTTCTTTAGATGTAGCATTTCTAACAGAGCTGGATCAGACATGGCTTTGTATGTCAAGTAAAGATCCCCTCTAAGTAGGTGATATGAGACAGAGAATAGTTGGAGTTTTCTGCATCTGTCCATATAGGACAAGTGTTTAAGGCCTAGGATCCTCTTTGTGAAGTACTTTACCAGCCTCTCCAGTTGTTGCAGGTGTCTAGTGAGGTACACGCCAAATGGGGCATTGCACTCGATGATTAGCCTAATGAGGGAAGAGTGGATGGAGACAATGACCTCTTTCTTCCTAGATACAAAACCCTTAGTAATGAGATGTGCCACTTAGAAGAACTTTCTGACCACAGTAGCAATGTGGTGGTCAAAAGAGAGGCTGCTGTCAACCTGTGTTCCTAGATCTCTTATAAAATCTTCTGTGTTCAGTGGACTACCATCAATGTGGTAATTCATGGGAAGTGTGTTTTCCCCTAAGGGGATGACGACACATTTTTTGGCATTGAGCTTAAGGCCATGGTTCTGACACCAGTCATTGGTCTCAGTAAGGCCTTTCTGTAGGATGTCAGCATCACTTGGGGAGTTAATAATAGCTCCCAACTAGCAATTGTCTGTGAACTTTGTCAGCCAGAGACTCTTTGTGTTGGCCTGAACTTCAGAGAAGTAGATATCAAACAGGAGATGACTCAGGACCAAACCCTGTGGGACTCCACTTGTGACTGGTCGGCAGTCTGACTTGGAGTCCTCTATTTTCACAGTGTGGGTTTTATTTGTGGGCCAGTTGGCAACCCACCTAGTGATATAGGGGTTGATGCCTAGCTTAGTGAGTTTTTCTATGATTCCTGAATAGGGAATGGTATCAAAATCCTTGGCCACATCAAGGTGGGCTATATGAACTACCTTGCCTTCATCCACAGCTCTGGTGACTGACTCAAAGAAGTCGACCAAGTTGAGCAGGCATGATCTACTCTTCACAAAACCTAACTGTGTGGGATCCAGAGTTTGGAGATTCCCTATATCCTTGTTTATTAGGTCCATGATGATGCATTTCATAGCTTTGCATATCAGACTCTTCAGGCTAATGGGGCGATAGTTCCCAGGGTCTGTAGTCACTCCTCCTTTTTGGAGAGGGATGACTGTAGCAGTGCGCCATTCAGTAAGGGCAAAGCCTGAGGTGAGGCTGTGATTAAACAGGGCATACAGGTGAGGTGCCAGTTCACTCTGTAGTTCATGTAGAACACAGTCAGGGATATTGTCAGGTCCCATGGGAGCTTTATTCTTGGCCTTGGATAGTGCTGTTTTAACCTGTGTAGCAGTAATACTGGGTGCCTGGCAATCTACTGGTATTGTGATTGGTCCTTTGGTGGGGAGGGGTAAAGTTGACACTGAATCTGTCGCCAAATATATTGGCAATATCTGTTGGCTTGGTATAGGAGGTACCATTGTGCAGTAGCTTAGAGCAAATCTGGGTATTGTCATGGAGATTCTTTACATAACTATAGAAGGCCTGGTTGACTTCTTTGATATTGTCACCAAGGCCCTAGATGAAGTAAAGTCTGTACGTACAGCTTAATTTGACTTGGCCAAGGCCTTTGACACAATTCCTCTCTCAGGCATCACTGAAAAGCTAACACAACTTGGCATAAATCCCTGTCTCATCAGGTGGGTAGCCAACTGGTTCACTGATAAGACCCACAATATCAAAATTGGTGCTACCACCTCTGACAACAGACCTGTCACTAGTGGTGTTCCCCAGGGATCTGTCCTGGGACCTCTACTGTTTGGTATCTACTTCTCAGAGATCCAGGCAAAGACAAAGGGCCTGTAGCTGACCAAGTTTGCAGATGACTGTAAGTTGGGTGCTGTCACTGACTCCTCAAATGATGTTAACATACTGCAAGAGGGTCTCACAGCAATAAATGACTGGTGTCATGGCCTTAAATGCAAAAAAATGTATTATCATGCCATTCATAAAAAACACAGCCTTTACAGATTACCACATCAACGGCAACCCCATAAGCACACAGCCTGAGGTTAGAGACCTGTGTATCAGGTTGACAGCAGTCTCACTTTCAACCATCATATAGCGGCAGTGGTCAGAAAAGCCTTTTACTTGGTACATGTCAAAGTAAAGGGATTGCATCTAGAAAAAAGGACGCTATTACCTCTCTGTACTCCTCCCTCATTAGGCCTATAATTGAGTATAACCCCCCATTTGGTATGTACCTCTCCAAACACCTGTACCAACTGGAAAGGCCACAGAAATACCTCACAAAGAGAATCCATGGCATCCAACACCTGTCCTATGTGGATAGGCTCAAATCACTGTCACTCTACTTGGTATTGTACAGATTGCTCAGAAGTGATCTGTATCTCGCCTACAAAGCAATATCGGACCCTGCCCTACTAGAGATACTGCATATCCATAAGTCTAACTCCTCGCTCATTACCCATTCAAAAGGCCTAAATCTAATATGCGACATCAACAAAACCTGCTGGAGAGATAGGTTTGTCTCCCAGAGGCTGCCCCATCTCTGGAATAGACTTCCCATGCATGTAAAACAGAGTAACTCGCTTACCCTCTTCAAGAGCAAGCTTGAGGAGTGGATGTGAACCACAAATCTGTCCCAGGGGTTCCACCTTTGTCCCTCACTGACAGGGGTGACAGGTGCTGACGGTGGTTTCTTTTTTGGAGATAAACTCTTGGCTAGGCTTTTAAGGGCTCCAGCACGATTAATCTAGTAACCTCCTAAGATCCTATGATCCAATGTGATGAGGGGAATTCAGAACATTGTGTGAAGGGATAAATCATGCCTGAAAATAAAGACATATCTGCAAAAACAGGAACATCTTAAGTTAGGCCTGAAATAGAAGCATTCCTGAAAATAAAGACTGTAGAGAGTCTTCATATGGGTGAATGACATTTATCTCAGGAAATGGCCATATCTTTACAAGCAACATATAAGACCTTACATTTATGGTATAATACATCTAATAATGTGGCATGGGATCAAAGAGTCATGAATCTGAAGTGCTGAAGATGTGGATCTGAGGCTTCACCTTTGATTTACATTTTGTTGGAGAGTGTAATTCACAAGAAAGGTGGAGACAAGCAATGAAGGGTGAACCAAAATACTTAGTAAAACCTTACTTTGGTCATAGGAACCACTGGGACTAAGGGTAGAGACTACCACAGTAGGCTAGAGGAAAAAGAGTAGATCACTTGTATGTAACTGGCATCTATGTCTAAACTGGCCATTGCAAGAGAATGGAGAATAATGAACTATGTAAAAAAGGAGCGTAAGCATGTGGACTATTCAAGGCTTTTTAGATGGCTGGACATTATTAAAAACTGAATATAATGGAAATAAAACTTAAATCTGGGTTTCTGCCACACATTTTATTGCAATTTAAGCATGGCACAAAGCTTACCATCATCTGAAAATGTGGTCAGCCATAAACCCTTAATATTAGCTTTGACCCACAATAACTAAATACCAAAGAGGAGTGGCATGAAGACAGATCCCTTGGGTATACCGCTAGTCACCATTTTTTTGGAGGAGGTAGGGTAACCCACCCTAATTTCCTGGGTTCTTTTAGTGAGTCAGTTTTCTGTCCAATGAGGTTACATATGGATTCACATTTAGCTGGTTGAGTTTATCAGCTAAACTTGAGCATATCTGTAAATCAGTTATGGTGGTGGTCGGGGAGGGAGGGCAAAGGCCCGTAAATAGGGAAAGATTGTAAATATTGCTTTTATAAACTTAAAATGTTGCTATAATATCAGTATTTGTGTTAACATGTATTTTCTGAATTATATGATGTTTGACGCTCAAGTGTTTGTCATTATTTACTGACTTAATTTGCCAGAAAACCACAAATTTTATGAGAAATAGAACAAAAATATGAGTCAAAAATCTGGACATTCTGCAAAAATCAAGACAGTTGGGAGGTATTTAACATTTCACACTGAGCTAATAGGAGGAAGGGCACTGAGCAAACCCTGATCTGCGATATATAACATTAAGCATCCTGTTTTTTGCTTATTTAAAAGAGTTATTTATAGAACTTTTATTGTCTGCTGCATACTTTTCTAGCTAGTTTCACTGTGTGAGGTATTAACTGGAAATTTTCTACATTTGTTAAGCACCTGCTTGGTTTTGTTTGCTCTGATTTCCTGCCAAGAAGTGTATCATATAACTTATTTGTTTGCAGTTAAAAGCATTCTCTAGAGTCTCCCTGCTCCTTTATCTGCTTAAAACTTTCATTTAAAGGCTCACTCCTGTTTTTCTGCGGTGATAAACATTTCTGCAGTTTTTTTTTTACCTTAGTAGTGCGGGTAGTTGTAGCATTGTTCATATTCAGGCTTGTGTTTTGGGCCTATTTGTTTGTTTGTAGAGGCTGTGTGTCTGAGCACATGTTCCAGGCTATCTTAGTTTAGCCAAAGCCATTCAGGAATTTCAGTGAGAGTGGAGTTTTTATGGTCATTGGCTGATTAGGGTTACCTGAACTATGGCTTGGAGTAGGCACCTCATTGGTTCTTTTGAGCTTTTTATAAAGTTGTTTCAGGTTTCAACTTTCTGTTACTTAAGAAGTTAACTTGTGAGTGTTTCTGCCATTTCACACTGAGCTAATTGGAGGAAGGGCAGTGAGCAAACCCTGATCTGTGATATATAACATTAAGTATCTTGTTTTTCGCTTATTTCTATGAGTTATTTATAGCACTTTTATTGTCTGCTGCATACTTTTCTAGCTAGTTTCAGTGTGTGTGAGGTATTAACTTTAAATTTTCTATATTTGTTAAGCACCTGTTTGGGTTTGTTTGTTCTGATTTTTGTCTCCCACCCTCCCTCACTATTGGTATCCTGTTCTTATACTTGGTGGCTTTGCAGTGGCCCGCCCCCTACTGTAAATTTGATCTGTGATGTTCCTACCAGTTTAGTGACATTACCTCATTCTGCCTAATACAGGGAGAACATTTTAGAAGGTCAACCCACTTAGTTCTTAACCTTGAGTTATCTTCTGCTCCTCGTTACACCCTTTCCACTTTACAAAAAAAAAAATTCTAAGCTTGTTTCCTGCCTTTCCTGTAAGTAGTCTAGTCCAGATACAGATTTGCTGTATCCAGGACTGTTTGTAAGCTTCTGAGCCACCGCTGCTTATTTAGGGTTAAACTATTGGCAGTGCCATAAAGTCTGTTCTTCAAATTTTCCCTTAGAACTAGCCAGTTTTTTTTTAGTTTTAGCACTCAAATCTGTTTCTTTGTGCTCAGCACTTGCTTAGAACTCATTGTAAGCACTAAATAAGCTACAAACTACTGCAGCACTCAACTTTCCTCACTTGTCTAGAGGAAAACAGGTTTTAGTACTTAATAAATAAGCACCTATCCAGGCATGTCTAAGGGTCAGCTCCAGGTGTTTTCTCCTGTCTACCTGATTAATCTGGACATCTTGGGGCAATGCAGCAATTGCCTCATGTAAACAGACAACCCTCTCCTCCTACCACCCAACACTACAACCTGTGAGAGATACACTTATATAGCCAAACTGAAAGCAAAGCTCTCTTCACCCAAGACTGGACTAGACAGTCAAGAGGAGAGGTTAAACACTTGCACCACACCACGCTCATCACATAGTCCCTCAAAATCTACACCACCAAAAGACACATAGAAACACTAAACACACCTACATTCACGGAGGCTCTCAATAAAATCTGCCTAAGCAACAGGGACCTCCAAAGCAGAAACGCAGGCAATCTTTACCTCCCAACACAACCCAAAAGACACATAGTCCACAAACTCAGTGTGCCATTCAACCACAGCCTATAAGGCATAACAATGTACCCAACACTCTAGTCATAGGTGACTCTATGGTCAGACACACTGATGTTCCACTCACCAGGGTAAACAAGGAGAAAGTTACTGTCAGCTGCCTATCAGATGCCAGGATCCACCACATAACGCATGCACTCAGATCACTCCACAACAAGTACAAATATGACTCTGTCATTGTCCATGTTGGTGTGAATTACCTGAGTTGTACCTCCCTGGACTATGTGAAAAGAGACATGAAGGAGCTGTCCGATCTTGTAGCCCAGTGAGGTATGACCCTAGCCATGAGTAGCATCCTGCCATCACCCAGAATGATACCACAGTACAAGGACAAGATGGTTTATTTCAACAATTGTCTAAGCTACTCGTTTCATTCTAAGGGGATCCAGTATCTGTCTTCCTGGGATGACATGATCGACAGCCCACGATGCTTTGCCAGAGATGGCCTGCAACTGTCACCATTGGGATTATGGATACTGGCTAAGGCTCTTGCCACCCCTATAGTGCCTTTTTTAGGCAAGGTTCAAATGGCAAATTCACCACTGTAACAGGTACAAGCAAGCAAAATCTGAGGGTAATGCTAGTCAATGCTAGAAGTCTAAACCTCAAAATGCACTCACTCGAGGCACTCCTTAAAATGGAGAACATCGGCATCTGTGCAGTGACAGAGACCTGGATCAAGGCGCCAGAGAGCACCCCTGCATTACCAGGCTGTAATTCATACCACAGCTATTGGCCACCTAACCTGGACTGAAACACTAAAGGTGGAGGTGTGTCCATATTCATTAAGGATATCCACACCTATAGGCTAGTTGCTCAGCATACTGCATCTGAGATTATCCAAGTGCAACTAACTCTGGGCAAGACCGCAATCCAAATTATAGCTTGCTACAGATCCCCAACCATGCCCCAGGATTCCCACTCCTCATTTCTTGATACACTGGAAAATATTAGGGTACAACTTAACACCCTACTAATGGCCGATTTCAACTACCCCACCATTAACTGAGAAAACTTCTCATGTACCAACTCTTTTGCTCAACATTTTCTGGAATTCATAAATTCCACACCTTGGATCAACTTATCCATACCACCACCAGGGGCAGCAGTAGCCAAGACCTGGTCATTACCAACATGAGCAACTGGTGTTCCACACCAGAGGTCAATTCCTCGTTGGTCAGATCCGACCACAAGCTAATCACCCTAGACATCCACATATTGCCCCCATCCCCCCACCCCCATTAGGGAAGCTACCATAAAAAATTTCTCCAAAGCCAACTTTATGCTTCTTAAGACAGAAGTGGCAAACTTCATGACACCCATGCAGACGGACAATTGAGGTACGATGGCTGAATCATACACAAATGCACTTTATAATCACTTACACGAGTGCACGGATCATGCAATCCCTAACAGAATCAAGATGCTATCCTCCAAAAAAAGGAAGCCAATCCGGTGGACCCCTGCCATAAACAAACTCCACAACAGAAGAAAGAAAGTGTTGCAAAAAAGAGTAAAATCCTATGATTGGAGGAACTCCCTGGTCAGCCTCAGTAAGAAGCTGAGATCCCTCGTAAAATCCTCCAAAGCTAGTTTTGAAAACAAAATCGCCACTGATTCTAAAAGCAACCACAAAGCATTCTATAGCTATGTCAAGAATCTCAATGGCAGCACTCAGATCTGCTCTGAGTTACAGCACAATGGCACTAAATATACAGAACCAACTGATATTGCCAACATCCTGGCAGATAGAGTCAGTGCTAACTTTACCCCCTCTCATCCCCTAAATGGTCCATCTCTATACCAGAAGAATGCAAAGTTCCCGTAATCATGGCTGCACAGGTAAAAAACACACTCTCCAAAGCCAAGAACACAGCATCAATGGGACCTGACAACATCCCAGGCTGCGTTCTACATGAACTACAGAATGAACTGGCATCCCACCTAAGTACCATGTTAAAGCATAGCCTCAGTTCAGGCTTTGTGCCCACTGAACGCTGCACAGTGATGGTTATCCCACTCCACAAAGGGGCAGCCACCACGGATCCTGAGAACTACCACTCCATTAGTCTGACGAGCCTGGTCTGCAAAATTATTGAACGTATCATCATTGAACTTATAAACAATGACATTGGTAATCTCCAAACTCTGGACCCCACACAGTTCGGGTTTGTAAAAGGCAGATCATGTCTCCTAAACCTGATAGACTTCTTTGAAGCAGTCAACAAAGCTATAGAAGAGGGTAAGGTGGTTCACACAGCCTATCTTGATCTTGCCAAAGCTTTTGACACTATCCCCCACTCTGGAATTATAGATAAACTCATTAAACTAGGTATAAATCCCTATGTCACAAGATGGGTTGCCAGATGGCTCACTGACAGAACCCACACTGTGAAAGTAGCAGACTCCAAATCTGACTTCAGACCAGTGACAAGTGGAGTACCACAGGGTTCAGTCCTGGGTTCTCTCCTGTTTGGTAAACTACAGGTTAACACAGAAGGTCTTTTGCTAACAAAGTTCACAGATGACTGCAAACTAGGAGCCATAATCAAAACTCCTAACGATGTGGACATCCTACAAAAGGGCCTCACTGAGACAGATGCCTGGTGTCAAAGCCATGGCCTCAAGCTCAATGCCAAAAAGTGCATTGTCATCTCTTTTGGTAAAAACTCTGTACCCATGAACTACCACATATGCGGTAGTCTACTTAACACTGAAAGTGTGATAAGAGACCTTGGGACACAGGTGGACAGTAGTTTCTCCTTTGATAATCACATCGCCACAGTTGTCAGAAAATCCTTCTAGGTGGCACACCTCATCACAAAAGGTTTCTCATCCAGGAAAAAAGAGGTCATTGTTCCCCTCTATTCGTCAGTCACTAGATCCATTATAGAGTACAATGCCCCTTTTGGTATGTACATCACAAGACATCTACAACAACTAGAAAGGCCACAGAAATACCTCACAAAGAGGATTACTGGCCTCAAACAGATGCTCTACTTAGACTGTCTCCAAAAACTCCAGCTTTACTTCATCAGATATCACCTACTCAGAGGTGATCTCTGCCTAACATACAAAGCTATGTCAAAAGCAGAGCTGTTGGACATGCTCCACTTAAAGAAATCTCAATCCCTCCGAGCTACATGCTCTAGGAACCTAAACCTTGTCACCACAATAAACAGAACATGCTGGACGGATCGATTCCTGTCCCAAAGACTTCCCATACTCTGGAACAAACTACCTATCTATATCAAACAAAGCTCCTCATTAGCACTCTTCAAGAAAAATCTTGATGAGTGAATGGGAGATAGGAAATTCCCCCTGGGCATCACTTCTGTGGCTCTGCTCGACAGGGGGACAGGAAAATAATTTTCTTGGGTGGCGAAAGCCATGGCACATTTTTGGCTAGGCTTATATAGACCCAAGGGCCAATAGCCTAGTACCTACCTATGAACCTTAGTGTGGGATAGAATTAAATGCCTCTGCAAGGTCTAGGTATGAGGAATGTACTGATTGTCCCTCATCCATTGCTTCAGTAGCCTTCTCAAAGAAGTCAGTCAGGTTAAGTAGGTGGCTCTGCCCTAGACAAAACTGAACTGGCTTAGTTCAAGACACTGTACGATACCTATGTCCTTATTTATTAACTCCACAATGATCCTTTCCACAGTCTTATAGATAAGGTTGGTCAGACGTATGGGTATATAATTGCCTGGGTTCATTGATGCCCCACCTTTGTACAGGGGATGATTGATGCTGTCTTCACTCACCCAGCACAAAGAAAATTTGTAGTCTGTTATTGAATAGCATCTGCAGGGGTTTGATAGGTGTTGTTTCAGGCTGGCCAGTAGGTGTCCTGGTATGTTATTCAGACCCATAGAAACAGTGTTCTTGGCCTTGGATAGTGCTTTCAGGACTTGTTCTTGGGAGATTGTGGGGGCTGGATGCTGGTATAATACCTGGGAATGTTGGGGGGAGGGGCTGAAGTTAGAACTAAATCTATTTGCTAGTGGAATGACAATGTCATCTAAATTTGTGTATGTGATATTTATTTATTTATTGATTTGACATTTGTTGACCGGTTAGTCCAGCTGGGCCGAGACCCTTTGTCAGTGGAAACTCAGGAAGAAAAGCTCCACATAAACATAAGCATTGATTAATCATAACAACAAAGTTATATAAACATAGTACAAGGCTACAAACATATAGTTACATGTAGTTATTTATAGTTACATATGCATAGAGCATACCCACATAGCTACATAAACCTAGTACATAGCTACAAGCATATAGTTACAACATGTAGTTACCGGGAGTAACAGTTGACCAGTAGAATAAAAGACATTATGAATCAAAATGATTAGTGAGTACACCTGGTACTATACATAGCAAAAAAATCCATTAGAGGTACAACATTCTTCCTCATCAGTTCAGCTGAATTGCTGCTTTGCATATAATCACTTATAGGACTGCTGAAGTCATTAAAAATCATACAGGTAATGAAGGATAGCTAGAAGTAGTGATAGAAATGTAGAGAAACATAAGTGGATAAAGAGGGAGAAATAGGTATGGAAGAAAGGTGGGGGCCAGAGGACAGACAGGAATACAGTCAACCAGGGGGATGAGTACACAGACATAACCATGTATTGCTTAGGTGTTTTTTTACAGCATTTCTGAACTGGTGTTTAGGCTTAATGTTTCGAATGTCCCATGGAAGTTTATTCCAGTTCTCAGCTGGGGAATAGCTGTAGAGGTTCTTTCCTATTTGAGTTTTGGTTTGTATATAGAAAGGAGATGTTCAGAGCTGCGAAGTGTTCTAGATGGTGAGTAGGTGGAGATGAGAGAGGAAATGCTGGGACAGAAGAAGGGCAGTTGCAATATAGACTGAATTATCTGAAGCTGAGAGAGGAGAAGGATGTGGGGAAGTTCTAACCAGTTTAGTTTCCTGAGGGCTGAGCAGTGATGAGAATGGTAGGGGTGTTCAGCAGCGAATTTGGCCACCTTGTTGTAAATAGATTCTAGTTTAGAGAGTAGTGTGGTTTGTAAATTGATGAGAATTTGAGAGCCATCAAGAAGGGTTTGGAGTAAATAGGCATGGGATAGAGCTAATTTAGCTTTACTAGATAAAAATGTATTATTCCTGTAGAAAAGGCCAAGTTTTTGGTGAGTTTTTTTAATACTACTGACAACATGCAGGTCAAATTTCAACTGGTCATCAATGATGACCCCAAGTAGTTTGGTGTGAGTTTCCACTGTGATTGGTGATTGGTGTGTTATTGTGAGAAGTGAGGGAGAAAGAAGGTTTAAGATGATTCATAGTTTTTGGGATGAAAATAAGTTTAGTCTTCTTTGCATTTAGGATTAGCTGGCTCTTGTTGAGCAAGTTTTCAATAGACAGAAAGGAGTTCTGAGTTGCATGAAGATCAGAGAGAGGATTGGCTATGGTGATGACTGTGGAGTCATCAGCATATTGTACGAGTGAAGAATGTGGAGAGGCAGTAGAAAAGTATAATTTACTGTTGGCTCTGAGAAGTGCTAAGCATTGTTTCTGAGGTTGTTAATGTGCATGGTAGAAATGGATTCTGCACACACACAGTTGTTATCAGATTTGAAGGGGATGTGTAATTTAGCCACATCATTGATCAGTCTCAGATTAGTATTAGCATAATCTCTAAGTACCAAATTATTGTAGGATGTTTCAGATTTCAGTCTTATAGTGAATGTAACTGATTTATGGCCCAATTTGACTAGTGCAGAAATTACAATTAATAGGGAACAGAGCTACCCCATACTGGTGAGAACCAAGTCCAGGATTCTGTCACACCTTGTTGAGGTGTAGACTAGCTTGTCCAGTGAGTTTGTATTTATGAAGTCCAGAAATTTCTTGGTATACACATTAAGTCTTCCAGTTCCTGGAGGGATTATTGAAGTCCCCTAGAAGATTGGTGTTGGCCAAATGCATAAAGACTCTATAGTAGTCAGGTAGAAGATATGAGCCAAATGGGAGATAGACCAGGTCTTATAGTTGTCTATGATGTATAAAGGGGGTTTGTTAATGCTAAGTTGGATATGGAGTAGTTTCAGGTCATTATCATGTCTAATAAGTCGTGGATGTGACTTCATCTAGTTCAGTTGGCCTGTATGCTTTGTAAGCATTGAAACCTTGCACTGATGAGATGATCTCAATGGTTTTAAACCAGGTGTCCATGGTGATGCATATATTGATGCATTCCAGGGTAAGGAATGCCCATCAGAAGTGGAGTTTTTTGTTATGGCTTCTAGCTTTCAACAGCAGTACCCTTATGTTATCCAAATTCTGTTTTGTCATGTTGGGAGCTTTTGAAGACTGATGTGGCCCAGAAAAAGGGACTATGGCATAGACAAGATTTTGTTGATATATGAAAGCTTAGGGGGATAGGAGCAGACCTTCTCTGGCAAACTGCCTAACAGTAGTGCAGCAAGGATGTGGTGGGAGGAGCCGCTGTCTCAGGGGCAAAGAGTTAGGGGTATGATAGCCCAATCACAATTTTTCTTTATTGCACAACTGCTTTTTGAATAACAGTATTGCATTTGTGGTCATACCTGAGTGCTGCAGAATTCCCTGTGTGTTCTAAACCATACCAAATGCTTGCTACATTAAAGCAAGCAGTTTGCTACAAATTATAAAATGAGAAGAAGTGTTGGAGGCTGGGTACAGAGATGGGACCTGACTGGATCCTGCATTTCAGTAGCTCAGGTACCCAATTACAGACATTTATTTAGAGCTAGAGCTGGGGTAGGGCACCTGACTTCAGCCAGCTAGGCCTCTGCTGTCTACCATCTTCTATTGGACACCCTTTGAAGGACATCAGAAACTAAGCCAATTGTTGAATTCAATAATCTGTTTATACTACAGCATAATTTTTGGTGAAGGTAAATTGCTGCTCAAGGCTAGGTTTATACCTACTTCAAACATATATTCCATCATGTCTCTCTTCAGGTAGTCTAGGGAAGTAAATTTCAAATCATTTGCGCCCATGTGCAGTATGACTGTGTAAAACAAAAAACAGGCAAATGGAGTTCCCCAACAAATGTATTGCAGTGAATTGAGCTCCAGATAACTGCTTTCGTCCACCCAAATAGATAGACTTCTTCAGAATAACTCCACAAGAAACAAATGAGTATAAATACACATATAATAGACACTCTCCCCAAAAAATATAGTTGATTGTGCAACAATCTGACAATTAACATTTTGTCTGCTTGTTGCACAATCAATTATGTTTTTTTTTGGTGGGGTGTCTATTATATGTGTATTTAAACTCATTTGTTTCTTGTGGAGTTATTCTGAAGAAGTCTATTTGGGTGGACGAAAGCAGTTATATGGAGCTCAATTCACTGCAATAAATGTGTTGGGGGAACTCCGTTTGTCCGTTTTTTGTTTTACCAGTTTAGTTTTTCCTGTTTTTCAGTTTTTCAGTATGACTGTGTCATATGTGTACTTGCGGTGCAAGGACTTGAGTGTATGCATAAGATGGCAAATCCTGACACTGGTTAGGCAACTGTCTGAGCCTGGTGAGTGGCAAATCATTGTGTCTCACTACAGCACCACCTGTAACAACGGTATTGGATTATGTAGAGGTTGGTGTTTTGGACTTTTGACTTGAGATGATGTGCCTTTGAATGTGTATTTCGTGGGGTGCTGTCTGTGTTGTGTGTTTGTCACGTTGCTGAGGACACTTGTTTCTTATGTTACTTTTATGAGGCTTTTGAGTTTTAGGTGTATTACTTTTAACAGTCTCAGCATACGTACATGTATGTATTTGATCTGAGTTGAGAGTGATTGGTTTAGTAAGAGTTGTGTTGCACAAAAAACGCCTTGCTTCTTGTTTGTAGTGGATTTTTGTGAGCGCTTTGCCTCTAGTAACATTATATATCTACATCTCTTCCACACTGCATCAGTTTAAGTACTAGGTGGTTGTCAGTGAACATGAGGCAATTGCTACCCATTTCAACAATGCTGGCTACAGAAACAGTTGGAAAGTGTAAATCCAAGGGTCCAGATGTTTACAGTGTGGCTATTTGTACTAAAGTTAAAGGCAAGCTATTTATTTGTATGGTTTGATAATTTGCAAATAGTTGACTGTCTCATTTATGTAGCATTCCTTATCATATTTCCAAATGTTTGTGTATTGTGTCTTTGCAAAATAGCCCTTAAACACTCAACTCCATGGAGCTTAACACTGAATACTGCCCTTTATTAAAACAAAAAACAATAAACCAGATTAACCCCACACAGCCATGAGTGTTTTCATCCTACCATTAGGACTTCATCAGAAATATTGTAGTATGCTTCTCAATCACATTTATAGACTCCTTGTCATATCCTTCCAGTTACCACCAACAGTATATATGGACTAATAAACATCCATTAAA
Source organism: Protopterus annectens (assembly GCF_019279795.1). Classification (NCBI taxonomy): domain Eukaryota; kingdom Metazoa; phylum Chordata; order Ceratodontiformes; family Protopteridae; genus Protopterus; species Protopterus annectens. Next base: position 1,959,079,970 of record NC_056726.1, read on the forward strand.
GTCATACAGGCTGATCCTATATACATTATGATTGGCATAACCGAAGCAAAAACAAAATAAGTCCTAGAAATAGCCTACTGTTTTATTTAGGTGTTCAGTTAACACAGCTGTTTAAAATATATTGTGTGATATATAAAATGAAGCAACTGCAAGGAACCAATATGTTGTTTTATATTTGCATTTGAATTTCTGGTTAGTTTTCAAACTGTGATGTCAAGACAATCAATAATCAGAATCCCTGTTTGGAGATATATATTCTTCTTATGAAATTTAAAGAGAATGTTTGAAAGAACTTCACTATACAAATATATATACATGGTACACTATACAAATATGCAACTGACAGCTTAGTGACCAAAAATAAATGATCGTACAGATGGCTTAGTGGTTAAGGTCTTTGCCTCCCATGCACAAGGTACAAGGTTTGATCCTGACCTCTGACCAATGCCTGTTTGGAGTTTGCATGATCTGCCTGTGTCTCCATGGGGTTTCTGCCATATCCTGAAAAACATGCTGAGTGTTTCCATCTCAAACTCACCAATGAATGGAGCTGTGGGCAGCAGCACAGACTCTACGTGCTTCCCTATAAGGGAAAAGTTGTACAGACCAACTGTTTTGGGCATCAACTATGGTGCACAGTATCCTCAAGATAGGAGAACACAGATCACAGGCTGCACTGTGACAGGCCTAACCACCCGATGGTGTAAAATATGGCCCTAGGTGATTTGGTAACGTTCACTAATGTCACCAAAAATGGGCATGTGTAGTTACTGGTGATAAGTGGGTTGAGGACCTGGCCTACTCTGGCCCATGCCAGGGATCTGTGCTAATGACGGGATGGGTATATGTGACCCTAATGGTCAGTGTTTGTCCAGCAGCTCTGGGTCAATAAGCTACTGGCTGGCTGGTGTCTAGTTGCTCAGCCTGGGTTACCTGGGATAGCTCTGTTGAGCAAAAGCTGGACATAAAACCAATCAACCTGCCAAATATGAATTGGGAATTGCTACGCTCAGTGTAGGTTCACTGACAGGATGCAGCTTGGAAGTGGATATCATGATGATATGGCGGAGGCTGGACATCCTAGGAAATGACATGGAAGGGCAGTGCACACTTGGCTTAGGATCCAGAGTCTAATACTCAGGTGGAGGGTAGGCTAGAAATGGTGTAGGAATTGTGGTGAGAGAGAGGCTTCAGAAGGCAGTAAAGGATATCATCAGAATTAATGACAGACTCATGGCAGTCAGACTCCAATGTAGGGCTGCATTTATAATCTCAGCCTATGCCCCATGGCAGGGTGAGGAAAAGAGTGCATTCAGACAGCAGTTGCAGGACCTACTAGATAAAGCAGGACAAGGATATGAGGACTGTGGGGCAACAGAAATAAGAAGGAGAAGTCATTTTAGACTTCAGTCTGGCAAATGGCTTGATAGTAGCAAACACATGGTTCAGAAAGAGAGACAGTCACAAGATCACATACAAGAGTAGTCAACATGCAACTCAGGTAGACTTCCTCCTAGTAAGGAAAAGGCACTGGGGCAGAATCCATGATTGCAAAGTCATCCCTTGTGAAACAGTTGGCCCATAGCATAAACCAATAGTTGCCACAATCAGCTGTAAGCAGTGGTGAGAGAAGGCTCTAAGGTCAACAGAGACCAGGCTGAAGACCTGGAAGTTGACTGGAGAGAAAGTACAACAGTTCAAGGAATTACTCAGGGCTCTAGCACCCAAGAAGAGGAGGAAATAGATGGAGTTGAAGAAGAATGGCAGTGCATAAAAACAGCAAGTGTTAGGACTACAGAAAAACTATGTGACCAAGCCAGGTATGGAAATAAGGTACATAAGGAAAGCTGGAATGCAGAAGTCCAGGAAGCCATCAAAAGAAAAAAGGAGTGTGGGAAGAAGTTGGAGACAGAAAAGACTGACCAGGCTAGGAAGGACTACTGGCTGGCTAACAAAAAAGCTAAGAAAGAAGTTGCAATAGCAAAGAATACGGTATCAGAGGCACTGTACCAACTTCTGGAAAGTGACTCATTAAGGGGCACAAAGAAACTATATCAGGTTGCAAGGCAAAGACAGAAATATAAAGAAGATAGTCAGACACCCTTCATAAGGGATGCCAGCACGAACCTGCTCACCAACCCAGAGGACATCAAAGGCAGATGGAAGGAGTATTTCCAGCAGCTTCTGAATGAAGAAAACCCCACAGAAGCTGTACTGCCCCAGAAACAGCCAATGGAGAGAGAAGAAGAGGAGCCCATCCTAGAAGAAGTAAGAACAGCACTAAGGAAGATGAAGTCACGGAAAGCAGCAGGCTCAGATAAGGTCACAGCAGATATGATAAAGATGCTGGGTGAGATAGGGGAGAAATGGTTCCTGAGGGTACCAATAGCAATGTGGAGAGAAAGGAGTACCCCAGATGACTGGATAATAAGCATACTTGTGCCAGTGTACAAGAACAAAGGGGGCATCCACAATTGTGGGCAGTGCAGAGGCATCAAACTCCTATCACATTGCATGAAAGTTCTGGAGAGGGTGATTAATAAATGGATATGCAGAGTAGTAGAATGTAAGATGGGAGATGAGCAGTTTGGATTCAGATCAGGATGCAGCACAGCTGACCCAATGTGTGCATTGAGATAGATACATGAGAAGAAGCTAGAGATGAGGAGAGAGAGTCCAAATGGGCATTCCTAGACTTGGAGAAACATATGACAAGGTCCCAAGAAAGCTGATTTAGGCAGTACTGCAGTGGTTTGAAGTCCCAGAAACATTGGTAGAATTAGTGCAGGCTATGTACAAGGATCTACTGCCTCAAGTACAAACAGTGTCCGGCCTCACAGAGGGGTTCCCAGTGGGTGTGGGTGTACATCAGGGTTCAGCTCTGAGCCCACTGCTGTTCATACTGGTGATGGACTACATTAGTAAACAGGCTGGAGGAGACAGATCAACAAAGCTGCTGTAAGAAGACAATGTGGCAGTACAGTCAGACTCTGAGCTAGAATTTTAGCAAAGGATAGGAGAATGGAATGCAAATCTGAAGGCACAGGGGATGAAACTAAGCACAGATAAGACAGTGGAAATGGCAGCAAGTTGGGGAAATCAAAAGAAGCTTAGAATAGAGATAGAAGGGAAGATAGTGGAACAGGTAAACAGCTTCAAGTATCTGGGAGTAGTAGCTGAGGAGAAGGGTAGTCTGAATGAAGAGGACAAAGCTAGAATCAGAGGATCTGCAGCTAACTGGCATAGAGTACCAGGTGTAGTCTATGACAGAAGAATGCCAGAGAAATGGAAAAGTAAGGTGTACAAAACAGTGGTGCAACCAGTACTACTGAATGGTACAGAAACCTGGGCAGCAAAGGGAGAGCAGTTGAAGAAGCTAGAGGTGATGGAAATGAAGTGCCTGAGAAAGGTGATAGGATGCACACTGTGGGACAGACGAAGAAATGATGACATAAGAGCAGAAGCCAAAGTAGCTACAGTTGCAGAAAAGATCAAAGAGAACAGATTAAGGTGGTTTGGGCACATATGTAGAAAAGCAGAAGACCAGCTGGTGAGGAAGATGTGGGACAGATAGGAAGAAGGTAAGAGGAAGCGAGGACATCCAGCAAAGAGGTGGATGGATTGTGTGAAAGAAGATCTGCGACAGTCAGGCATGAGTGTTGAAGAAGGCAGGAGTGTGGCACTGAATTGAGAGAGTTGGCAACAGTTAACATGATACCCTGACCCCATGTAGAAAAATGGGAAAAAGGGGGCTGATGATGATGATGATGATCTACAATGCATAATGGAGAGACCAGCTGGCATAATGGTTAAGGTAGTCTTTACCTGTCATACATAAAGTACAAGGTTTGATCCTGACCTCTAGTCATGCCGGTTTGGAGTTTTGCATGTTCTCCTTATGTCTCTGTGGAGTCCCTCTCACCTCTGAAAAACATGCTTGAGTGTTTCTATTTCAAATTCATCAATGAATGTAGCTGTAGGCAGCAGCACAGACTCTACATCATGCTCTATAGGGGGAAGAGTTGTATAGACCAACCACTTTGGGCATCTACCATGTTGCACAGTATACTTGTGATAGGAAAACATCGATCACAGAATGCATGCACTGGCAGGGTTAACCACTAAACAGTGTAAAAAAAGAAGTTAAGCACTCACCATAACATTCTGTCTGTGGTGTCCATTTTCATTCCTCAACTGCTGTGATTCAGATCTGATCCTCAGATCCAACCCAGCCGTTACTAAAGCTTATGGTAACCAAAAAGCTCTTCAGATTATCCCTTACCCACAATGCAGCAACCCCTAACATACCTCAGATCTTATTTGCTGATTTTACCAGAAGTGCTATCTATTAAAGTGCACATACAAATAGATACTTAAAATGTATTTGTCCTATAGAGGAAAATATATTAGAAGCTCAATCAAAAGAACAGTGGTGCCCTTATAATATCTCATCCATTCAGAAGTTTGAAGAAACAAAGAATGGGGGTTGGTGGGCGGGAAGTTGAGGAAGAATGAAAATGGACAACACAGATGGAACATTATGGTGAGTACACAACTTCTTTATCTGATCTTGTCAACTTTCATTCTATCCTTAACTGTTGGGACAGAGTCCCCAGCTACCTAAAACCCTGGTTGGACTTTAAGGAAGGATATTCCTGAGCACAGCTAAACCAAAAGATGGTCTACCCCTTGAGGCCAGATCTAATTTGTAATGGGTGATAAATTATGAGGACTTCCCCAAGTTGCTGCTGCACTTATGCCATCCATGGAAACCCTGCATAGAAATACTGAAGAAATTGCCATGGACCTAGTTGAATGGGCTCTTATAGGTTTAGCTAAGGTAAGACCCAATTTGTTATAGATAAAAGAAATACATTCAGTCAGTCATCTGGCTAAAGTTACTTTTGCAACTGGTTTACCCAATTTCAAATCTGCAAAGGAAACAAACAATTGGTCTGTCTTTCTGATTTATTTTCCTGTAAAGATAAAAACCTATTGTCTGTGAACATCCAATAAATGCAATATAAATTCATCTTTTATTTGCAAATTTAGGAAAGAATACTGGAAAATTAATGGACTGATTGATATTGGATTCTAACAGCACCTTGGGAAGGAAAGATACATTGGTTCGTAATGTAACTCGATCCTTATGAAAAATCAAGTAGGAAGGTTTTGAAGACAAGGCTTGAAGTTTTGCAACTCTTCTAGCTGAGGTAATGGCTACTAAAATGGCAGTTTTCCAAGAAAGAAACTTAAGGTTGCATTTAGCTGCTGGTTTAAAGGGTGAATGTATTAATGCTTGCAGTACCAAATTCAGATCCCACGGTGGAGTAGGGTATTTAAACGGTGGTCTCAAAAGAAGAGTGCCTCTCACGAATGCTTTGCAAAGTTCAGCAGAGGCTACTGAAGAACCTTCAAATCCAGTATGAAAACTAGATATTGCTGCTAATTGAATCTTAATGACAGAGAAGCTTGCACCTTCTTTAAAAAGTAAGGCTAAGAATTCAAGATTATTATGTATCAGAGATGATAAATGATCCATATGATTTTGTTGTACCCAGTAAACAAACCTTTTCCATTTACTTACACAGAGTTTTCATGTTGAATGTTTATGGGATAATAAAAAGATATGGTGGACAGGGGAAGAGAGCATAGGTTATCTGGCTATTAACAGAACTGGAGAAACCAGGCTGTAAGCTTGAGGCTTGAGATGTCTGAGTGAACCAAGCCTTTTGGGTGAGACAGGAGGTCTGGAACTGGATCCAGAATCCAAGGTTGGTAAAGCACATGAGGCCATAGGAAGGGAAACCAAATATGATGAGGCCAGTAAGGTGCAATGAGGATAACTTTGCTCTTCAACCTGGCACCTTTCACAGAAAGTTTGGAATTAGGGGAACTGGTGGGTAAGCATAAAGCAGACTGGGAGGCCAATCGTGAAGTAGTGCATCCCTCGGTGATTCACCCTTTGGGGGAATTAGGGCAAAGTAGCTGCTGCATTTGTTGTTTAGGGGAGAAGAAAAATGATCACAGCAAAGCTAGTCCTATTGATGAAAAATAATTTCTGTCACTTTCTTGATGAGAGACCATTTGCGAGGTAGAAGAATGTACCTGCTCAATTTGTCTGCTATCACATTGGACTTCCCTGGAATATGCATTTCTGTGAGAAAGTGGTTGGATAAGCTCATCCATTGCCACACTCTGAGTGCTTCTTGACACAAGGGGTAAGATTTGGTCCCTCCTTGTTTGTTGGTGTACCAAACTACTGACATATTGCCTGTTTGGATCACAATTGTCCCTGTAGGGAAAGCATTCTGGAGGACCTGCAGGAACTAAGAGGACTGATCTCATCTCTAGGACACTGATATGCAAGTTGGGGGGCCAAGTGCCTTGAACTGTTTTCCCCAAAAAGTGCTCTCCCCCAACAACTGGGAAGTGTATCTTGTCACTATGACCTTAAGCTGACGGAGAAGGAGTCGGCAGCCTTGTAGAAACTGACCTGATTGAATCTACCACCTGAGATCTCTCTTGCATGGCTGAGTGATTCTTATTTGTGCTGACATGCGTTGGTGAAGAATCGACCACTGTGTTACTAACATCCATTGAAGGATTCTCATTTGAAATCTGGCTAGAGGTAGTAAAGTTATTGCCACTGACACTGATCCTAGGGCTTGAAGGGCCAAGTGGACTGACATCTTGGTACTGTAAACTAGTTTTCTGACCTGTAATTTGATAGGCTGTCCTCTTGAGAGAAGAAGAGAAGCTGTCACTGACTTTGTGTTGAAAACTGCTCCTATGAGTTCCAAATTTTGAGTTGGTTTTAGATGAGATTTGTCGTAATTTACTGTTATCCCCAGATGAGAGCAGATCTGGATTATCTGATTTCTTGCCTTTATTAGCAAATGCCTGGTTGGGGCAGTAATGAGCCAGGCATCTAGATATGGAAAAGCCCAGAATCCATGCAGTCTCAAGTGAGCTGCTACTACTGACATACATTTGATAAACACCCTGGGGGCTGTGGTGAAGCCAAAGGGCAGAGCTCTGAACCAGTAATAACTGACTCCCATCCATAAGCATGAATACCTTCTGGATTGTCTGTTCATCTTTATGTGATAGGATGTATCCTGAAGCTCTGTTGAATATATCCAGTTGCTCTTGCTCAGAAAAGGAAGAATGGACTGAATTTTGACCATTTGAAACTTTGTGTGTCGAAGTGACTTGCTCAAGTTGCTGAGATCAAAAATTGATTTCCAGTCCTGTTTTCTTTGGCACTAAAAATAATCTTAAGTAAGTTCCAGATTCTATCTGGTGTGGTGGGACCTCTTGGATGACTCTTTTTTCTAGTAGCTTTCATGTTTGTACTGTTGCTTCTTTCCTCTGACTGCGTGGACTATCAGGAATTTTTTGTAGAGTTAGAGGTGGAAGGAAAAGGGTATTATATAATCTCTGGAAATAATCCTCTGCACTCAAGTGTCTTTTGTTATGTCTAGCCAGGCTCTCTGATGCAGGGATAATTGAACCCTGACTGCCTCCTGGGGGGGAGGGGACAATTGGGTCTCCTTTCAGGAGCCCTGGTAGTATCTGTCATAGAAAGAATCTCTAGACCCCTAGTTGTTTGGGCCTCCTCTGCTGTGGGGGTGTCATCGTCCATTAGACTTGCTCCCTCTGCCCCTAGTGGACTCCACATGTGTCCTGGAAAGGATCTTGGGACTTCCTGAACCACATCTTCTGAACATATCATTGATTGCTCAAAAAGCATCTATGATGGGTCAAAAAATGTGCACCCACTGCACAGAGGGCCTTTCCATCCTTCCCACACCTGGATAATGTGTCCTTTACTTTTGGACCAAACAAAGAAATACTGTGAAAGGGACTATTGATGAATGAGAACTTGAAGGGCTCCAAAAAATCACATAAGCCCATCCAGGCATGCCTCCTAATGGATATGCCTGAATTTGTTGCCCTTTAGGTGCCTTCAGCTGCCTGCAAAATAAGCCTCCTTGATGAATTTGAGATAGATTGGAGAGTAGCCAACTGAGAAGCTACAGATGATTGGACCTCAGCAGAAATGGTTCCTGAAAGGGAAGTTGAGAGTTCTTTGATTAAATCCCTTTGCAACATAGTAAAATGTACCAAATAGTTTAGCAACCTAAGGGCAAACGTTGCTGAAGCTTAGACATGCTTCTTAAACTTGCCCATCACCCTAGACTCCCTGTTAAGGGATGAACAGAGGAACTCTCTTCTGCAAGTTCCTTCTTGGTGGCCACCACCACTACCACAGCATTCACTGGGATCCCTTTAGCCCAACATTCCTTCCACGCAGGTGAAGCTAGAATCATATCTGGCCTTTTGGTTAGTGGTTCAACTGCATCAGGCTCCTTCCATGCCCACCAAGAGACCAAAACATGAGCTTGTCAGTGGGTCAAGAAACCCAAGAGGTATATGGGTCAGCTCAAAAATTCTTCAGAAATACTGACTCCTCAGGTGAAGGGTTGCTGTGGGTCTAACCACCTCTCTTTTTCAGGATCTCAAGGATGCCTCCAAATGGAATGTTTTCTGGAGGTGATTGTGGGGACCTTTCACCTTCATCAAAGTCCATATCCTCAATACCTGTCTCTTGCAGAGAGTCCAAGTGCCTCCTCCTATACTTTCTCTTTCTATGGACCTTCTCTGTGGGGTGTTCTGGGGAGGTGTCAGAAAAAACAGTAAAACCCTGCTGAGTGGTCTGGAGGTCTTGGGCTGGATGTCTCTGTGGCATTGAATGATGAGGTTCCAAGTGCAGAGACATCTGGGAACTGGATTGGAAATCCAAGGGGGTTGGAGCTGTCAGCCCTGTCGAAGCAGAGAAAACCCTCTTCACAACCTTGAAGACAGATGATCAAGGAGAGAGAAAAATCTCTTAGCCAAGAAGGCAGGTTTCTAAACCGTGTCCTCCCACCACAAAAGCAATCTCCCTGAGGAGAAAGTTGGAGCCAAGCTATTCAGTGCCAAAGCACCAAGGTGCAGAGATGGCTCCAAAACCTTCACATTCAGCTCCAGCACCTTGGACCCCAACAGGGTGGCTTTGGTTCAGAGAGTCCTCCAGATCCAAAAATGTCAGTGCAGGGACACTCAGAGTCAGCTTCAGATCCATTCACAATGTCATCTTGGATGCAAGCCTGATGGACCAAGAAGACCCAGATCCAGGGAATCTCTGAAGCAACCAAAGGAATCAGAGAAGGAGTCTGAAGTGGTGGAGTGGTTGATGGATGAGCTACCTGACCCAAAATGGTAGGAGCCAAAAAAAAAAAAACATCTGGATCTACACTGAGAGAAACTTCCTTTTCATCCAATCCATGTCTTCTTCTGTGAAACTCCTGGATGAATGAGATGATGCCAGGGAAGTTGACTTTGTAGAGTCCCTTTCTAGAAATGGGGAAGGCAGCCTAAAAGATACATTATCAACCAATGGGGAGTATTGAGTCCTAGGTAAAACTATTGGATCCTGGGTAGTTGGATCTGTCAGCTTCTTAGTCAGATCTGAGGATTTAGAATTCAATGACTTTTTTTGGATCCGAGGGGGAAGAGATTTGAGACCTCCTCAAATCTGATTTAATCCTCTACTGGGAAGGCTCAGAAGATGGAGCCAAGAAAGTAGAAGGAGTAGGAGATTTTGATTCTTTGCACTTCAGTTTAGATGACTGAGTCCCTGCAATAGCTTGTCCAAAGGAAGAAGGCAACATACCTTTCAATATTAATTTATTTTTCCTATCAACTAATGCACATGGATTAAATTTGTGTCAGATTTAACAGGCTTCTTGAAGGTGCTGTAGACCTAAGCAATAGACATAAAGATTGTAAGCGACCGAAATAAGCAGCTTATGCCCCCACTTCAAACACATTTTGAAGCTAGAAGGACCCTTCTCAGGCATTCTTACAACAAAAAGAAAAATAGCTATTAAAGGATTTTTGATTTTTTTTTTAATTAGAAAATAGGGAAGAAAAAGAGAGAGATTATCAACAATGGTAATGAAATGTGCACTAACATGTAAAGGAAAAGAGGGATAATAAATATACCAATGATGGTATTTGCAGATATGCTAAATATACAAGGATAAGGTTATGATAGAAAAAAGGCAGTATATAAGGTTTAAATGGAAAAATCTAACTTATCTGAAGAATTCTATGATGAAGCTCAAGTGCTAGGTCTACCACAATGTCTTTCATGAAAAGCGGCAAACGAGATTTGAGATATGTTAAAGGTTGGTGCATTATGGGTAAGGGAGAAGCTCCAGAACTTTTTGGTTACCATGAGCTTTGGTAGCTACTGAGTTTGATCTGAGGATTGGATCTGAACCCCAACAACTGAGGATAGAATGAAAATTGACAACATCAGATTATGACTTTAAGTGATTCAATTATGTTGACTAATGTTTCCAAATGGGCATTGGTGATAAGAGAGTTGAGGACCTGGCTTAAACCAACTTATGCCAGAAACCCATGCTAATGGTGGGAGGGGTGTATTTCCCCCCTATTGGCCAATGCATTCTGCCATAAAGCTCCTTGGATCAATAAGTAGATGTAAAACCAATCAACTTGCCAAACATGAACTAATAATTGCTACACTCAATGTAGGTTCAGGACAGAACTGATGGTACAGAGGAGGCATGCTATTCATCCAAGAGACAAAATGGAATGGTGGTGCAGCAATCCAGAGTCTACTACTCAGGAGGAGGACATGCTACAAATGGTGTAGGAATTGTGGTCATCAGAATTAGTGACAGATTGCTTCCAGTGTAATGATAGGGTAGAATTCATAATTTCAGCCTATGCCCCCACAGGATCTACTAGATAAAGCAGGACAACAGGAATTGTTATTGATAATTGGTGTCAAAAAGAACAGTATATGAAGACTGGGTCCATGTGGATGGGGCAATAGGAATAAAGAAGGAGAGGCCATGTCTGGCAAATGGCTTGACAGTAGCCAACACATGGTTCAGAAAGAGAGATGGTCACAAGATCACATGCAAGAATGGTCAGCATCCAACTCAGGGAGACTTTCTCCTAGAAAGGAAAGGGCAGTGAGGTAGAATTAATTATTGCAAAATCATTCCCAGTGAAACAGATGGCCCACAGCTAGTTGCCACAATCAGCTGCAAGAAGTGCTCAGAGAAGGCTTTAAGCTCAACAAAGACAAGGCTGAAGACCTTGAAGCTGATGGAATGAAAGTACAACAGTTCAATGAATTACTCAGGGATCTAGCACCCCAAAAGAGGAGAAAATAGGTGGAGTTGCAGAGGAATGGTAGCACTTCAAAACAGCATGCGTGAGGACTAGGCTGAGCCTAGAGGACAGACATGACTTCTCCTTCTTTATTCCTGTTGCCCCACCCATGTGGAAGCCGGTCATCCCCATATGGACCCAGGCAGTCCTCCTATGCAGTCCTCATATCCTGTTAAGATACATGCATTCCAGTCACTCATTATCAACACCAATCCATGTTGTCCTGCTTTATCTAGTAGATCCTGCAACTGCTACATGAATGCACTCTTTACATGGGCGAGTATAGAAAGGAATATTGGTTAGCTAAAAAAAAAGCTTAGAAAGGAGTTGCAACAGCAAATAATGAGGCATCATTGGCACTCTACCAGCTTCTGGAAAGTGAGTCTGTAGGTGGCACAAAGAAATGATGTCAGGTTGCAAGACAGAAAGCTAAAAAAGTAGTCAGACGTCCTTCACAAAGGATGCCAGCAACAACCTACTCACCAGTCCACATCAAAGGCAGATGGGAGAAGTTCTTCCAGCAGCTTCTGAATGAAGAAAACCTCACAAAAGGTGATCCAGAAACAGCCTATGATGAGAAAAGAAGAGGAGCCCACCCTAGAAGAAGTAAGAAGAGCACTAAAGAAAATGAAGTCAGGGAAATCAGCAGTCTCAGATGAGGTCACAGCAGATATAAAGATTCTAGGTGAGATAGGGGAGAAATGGCTCCTGTGGGTACTCATAGTAGTGTGGAGAGAAAGGGAACTGGAGAATAAGCATACTCCTGCCAGTATACAAAAACAAAGTGGACATCCATAACTGTGGGCAGTACAGAGCCATTAAAATGGATTGATGAAATGAATACTCAGAGTAGTATAACGTAAGCTGAGAGACGAGCAGTTCAGATTCAGATCAGGATGCAGCACACCTGACCCAATGTTTGCAGTGAAACAGATAGTTGAGAAGACACTAGAGATGCAGAAAGAGTCTAATTGGGCATTCCTAGGCTTGGAGAAAGCATATGACAAGGTCAGAAGAAAGCTGATTTGGGTAGTACTGTGGTGGTTTGAAGTCCCATAAACATTGGTAAAATTAGTGTAAGCTATGTAAAAGGACCCAATGACTCAAGTATGAACAGAGTTTGGTCTCACAGAGGGGTTCCCAGTGGGAGTGGGTATGCACCAGAGTTCAGATCTGTGCCCACTGCTGTTCCTACCAATGGTGAACTATATTAGCAAACAGATCAGAGGGGACAGATCAACACAGTTGCTGTATCCAGGCGATATGGCATTACAAAGGTTTATATATTGGACATTACTAGGCTAGCACCTCTACAGCCCTTACAAGCCTAGCCCTGTTAATTCCAAGTTGCCTCAATTGTCTTAAACTAGATGGGTGTAATTCGCAGAGCATGTCTATAATAAACACAGCCTACCCCTGTCCATGAGGGACATGGGTGCCATACCTCTGGTGAATTTGCTGTCTCCCATCCATTTGTCCAGGTTGCTCTTGAATAAGATCAATAATGAGCTCTGCTTCATGACAATTGGAGGTTTATTTCTGAGTAGCAGCAATGTCTGGGAGGTACATTTGTCTCTCCACATGTTCTGTTAATGTCACAGGCTAGGTTAAACTCCCTACAGCGAATGACTCTTGTGCCATTTGACTTGCGGATGTGCAACACAGCCATCATGATAAGGTCAGAGACTGCCCTGTAGGCCAGGAACAAGTTGCCTTTCAGCAGCCTATATGATACAGAGTACACTGACAGGATTTTCAGTCTATCCACATAAGTCATGGTTTGGAGGCCCTGTAGTTTCCTGGTGAGAAACCTCTGTGGTCTGTCCAGCTGCTGCAGGTGTCTGGTGAGGTACATGAAGAAGGTAGCATTGTACTCTATTAATGGCCTGATGAGGGTAGAGTATAGTGGAGTTATAATACCCTTAGACCTGGATGCCATGCCTTTACTTAGAAGATGCGCAACATAGAAGACTTTCCATACCACTGTGGAAACTTGGTGGCTGAAGTTCAAATTGCCATCTATCTGTGTTCCCAGATCTCACACCACTGGGTTTGAAATTGGGGTGCTCTCAATATTGTAATTAACAGGAAATTCATCTTTGCCAAAGGGGATAATAATGCACTTTTTTGCATTTAGTTTTAGATCATGACTTTGGCACCAGTCAGTTGTCTGTGTTAGCCCTTCCAGTAATATGTTAACATTGTTGGGGGACTCAATGCTTGTGTGCAATTTGCAATAATCAGTCAACTTGGTAAGCCAAAGGCCATCTACTTTAGCCTTGACTTCTGAGAAATAGATTCCAAACAGTAAAGGGCCTTGAACAGATCCTTCTGGTACGCCACTGGTGATGGGTCTACTCGTAGAGGTGGAGTCACCAACTTTGACAGTATGTGTTCTGTCGGTGAGCAAATTGGCTAGTCATCTAGTGACATAAGGGTTAATCCCCAGCTGGGAGAGTTTCTCAATGATACCTGAGTGGGGGATTATGTCAAAAGCCTTGGCTAAGTCAAGGTAGGCAGTATGTACTGTCTTAAAATGACACAGGCAAAAAGGTATCTACTGGCCATTATTTAGTATGTACTGTCTTATCTTCATCCAGGGCATTGGTGACTTTCTTGAAGAAGTCTACTAGATTTAATAAGTATGATCTACACTTAATGACACAAAACTGGGTTCGGTCTAGAGTTTGAAGGTCACCTATGTCCTTGTTGGTAATGTCCATGATTACACTTTCCAAGGCCTTGCAGATGACACTGGTTAGACTTATGGATTTGTAATTCCCAGGGTCTGTTGATGGCCCCCTTTTGTGCAAGGGGATTACTATTGCTATTCTCCACTGTACTGGAACAAAGCCTGTTCTCAGGCTATGATTAAACAGAACGCTAAGTGGGTCCACTAGTTTGTGTATTAGATTGCTTAATAAGCATCCTGGGATGTTGTCTGGTCCCTTTGAGGTTGTGATTTTGGCCTTGGAGAGTGCAGTCATGACCTGATCTCTAGAGATACTAGGCAGAGGACTGGTGTCAGGTATGCTTTGCTGTATGGCTGGTGGGGACAAGTGGATGAAGTTTGCACCAAATCTGTCAGCTGGCAGTTTGGCAATTTCCTCCAGCATAGTATGAGTGGTACCATCTACTACCAGTTTGGCACATAGCTGAGCATTCTGTTTTAGATTTTGGACATAGTTTTAGAATGCCTTATGATTATGCTTAGTTGGGGATGCTATTTTACCTTTGTAATTAGCTTTAGAGGATTTCACAGGATTTCTGATTTGCTTGTTCAAGCTGTGGAGGGAATTCCTCCTCTGCTGATTCAGTTCCCTCTTGCTTGTTTTTAGAAGTTTACAATATGTGTCACTTAGTTTCACAATGTTATTCTGCCTATAAGGAATGTCACAAGTAATGGCTTTTAAGGTTAGAAATGTATGTAATTGGAGCTATTCTCCCTGGGCCTCTGCTGAAAATGGACCTGTATCCAGTCGGACTCTCCCAGTTAACAAATGTAAAATAAAATAAACAATAAATCAATTTCTTCCTTTTGTTATATAATCTGTTTATATCCGAGGTTCACCAAGGTGGCTTGTTTTTTCGGGAGGATCTGGTTTTAATCCGGTCAGGCTACTGAGTCTATACAGTTGCTTAAGTGTTTATAGAGGGCTTTTGTGTACACCTCTGCATAGGAGTCAATGTTATCTGTGATCGCAGGGGGTATAAGACTTTTTATACCATCGCTTAGTAGGCTGTAGTTTGCTTTGGAAAAGTTTTTTAGTTTTTTTGCTCGTGGTGGTGACAGGTTCAATAATTGCTTCGAACAAAGCTGATTTATGATTCAACCTTACCATGGAGGGCATCACACAGCAAAGAGTGCAATGACCCCCCCCCCCATGTTGGTGAGTACTATGACTAGGACATTTGACTGCCACGTGAGGTGCAGACTATCTGTTTCAGAGCATTTGTATTGACAAAGTCCAGGAACCTTTGGGTGAGCATGTTTGTGCTCATGTATGTCACCCAGTCAATGGAAGGATAGTTGAAATATTCCATGACTAAGGTGTTGGGCTCTATGGTAAGTGACTCCAGTAAGTCCAAGTAGGTGATGTGCTTTTGTTGGTTCATGGTGGGGGACCTATAGCTAGCAATGATGTGGTAGAGTATTTTGCCTGTAGTTAATTGGACATGGATAGTTCAAGAGAGTTGTACTATTTGACCAGTCTTAAGGAGTACTTGGCTTTAATGAAGATGGGTACACCTCCATCTTTGTTTTTGTCACTCTCAGTTTGAGGTCTGAACGTATAGAGGACATTGTAGCCTTGCATGGCAGGGGTGCTCTCTCCGGCCTTGAACCATGTCTCAGTTACTGCACAGACATCAGCATCTTCCAAGGTGAGGAGTGCTTTCAGGGGGTGCAGTTTCATGTTTAGACTCCAGGTATTAAGCAGCAGAACCTTGAGTTTGTCTCAAGTGGATTTTGTTACATCAGAAATTTTGTTGTTTTGTTGTTTTGACATTGCCTAAAAAGGCACTATGGGGGAGGCAAGCACCTTTGTCAGTATCTGAAAGCCTAGAGGAGACAGGAGCAGACCATCTCTGGCAAAGTGGCATGGACTGTTGACCATGTCTTCCCAGGCTGTCAGATACTGGATCCCCCTGGACTGACACCACAAGCTAAACCAATTGTTGAAGTCAATTATTTTTTTGTTTATATTGTTGCATCACCCTGGGTAAAGATAGAATGCTGCTTAGGGTTAGAGTCATACTTGCCTGGGAGATATAATCTGAGAGTTCAGTCATGTCTCTTTATATATAGTCCAGAGGGGTATGTTTCATGTCATTCACCCCACATGGATTATGACAGAGTCATAACGGCACTTGTTGTTGAGTGACTTTAGTCCATGTGTGATTTGATGGATCCTGGCACCTGACAAGCAGCTTCCCATGGCCTTCTCCTTGTCCAGCCTGTTGAGGGGGATATCTTTGTGTCTCACTATGGAGTTGCCTATGACCAAGGCATTAGGTTTTGAGGTGTTTTGCCTTAGGGGCTTAATTGCTGAGACACTGGTGTGTGCATTGTTATGTGTAGTGGTTTCTATTTGCATAGCAGTATGTGCAGGTGGTTTAAATTTGGGAGGTCTCTGATCTTTTGGTAGGCTTCTAATGTGTACCTCCATGTATGCGCATTTATGTATCATGACCTCATTTTGCATGAGAAGTGCAGTGTGTGTGCTGACAACCTGTTTGATGTCCATTTTGTTGTTATGTGACAGAATTGAGTTCAATTTCATAGTGTAATTACACCTCTCACATAGGGTATTTGTTTGTTTTAAGAGTATGTGGTTGTCACTACCTTACTACCTTTCCTCAGGATGCCCATGTCACTCAGGCTGGCTGAGGAAATGATGAGAAACTGTACATCCATTATAACAGGTTTTTATTGTATGCACTATTAAGGAAGGGATTGGGCTAGTTTGACCAGTTTTTTATGACTAACAAAGGTGCTTGTTCTATTGAAGGTTATGGATGATACGTGTGGCAATGCTGCTCAGATTTCACCTACTGATATCTAGCAGGTACCCCTAACCCTGTTATATTGCAAACATAAGGCTTAAATATAGGTGAAATTAAAAAGCACACAATGAATCTTCCTCCAGCAATCCCCAGCTCAGACAAGGCTGGATCCACACTCTTCTGTCACAAGAGTGCAGGGGAGCCCTTCTTAATCTATGATGGCTGGTTTACTGCTCAAGTGTATCAATAAATGGCTAGACTCTGAATATAGTCTGTGCTACCAGAACAGTGTAAATCAAGTGCAAACAGGTGTAAAAAAAACTTAAAGCAGTTTTGCATGTTTCCCAGCTCAGATAAACCAGGTAAACACCTACTGCCACCAGATGAACAATCCCAGTTCTCTCAATTCAAAAGCACAGTAAAGGAGTGTCCAGAGTGAAATGCTACCATAAGCAAACTTAAACAGTACAAAATGCTACCACAAACTTAAAGATATAGCTTCAGCAGTGTACTTTAGACAGCTTATAAAAGTGTAACTATTCAATAAAAGTACTTTGCTTTTAATAAATGAGCCAATAGCCACTCAGGTGTGCAGAATTTATAAAGGCATTAAAAACCTTAATGTCAACAGACCAGGCTACCTCCCAGTGCACTAGATGGAAAATCCACTGACCTCTTTTGTGTAAATACAATTGTTTGCTAGAGTGTAAAAATATACTACTTTATCCAACAGCAATATGGATCAAGTAGAACGGACAATGGGAGACTAAAATGCACGTTTTCAATACAAGCACAAGGAAAGGCAAATAAATAACTCAGGATATCAATAGCAGTGTAGAAAGGGAGGAACTTATTACACTCAATTTACAATTGGGGTGGGCAGCTTAAAGTCACCAGGTTAAAAAGCAAATCAAAAATAGGAAGTTTATCCAGATTCTGATCAAGAACTTCAGCAAAGCATAGGGGAACAGAATGCAAAACTGAAGGCACATGGGATCTGGGGTGTAGCAAGCGATTTCCATTTTGAACTTAGAAGCTCTTAGTACTACCCCTCCAGACACCTATCATTTAAAAATGGCACATTTATCAGATTGATGCCCCCTCCAGCACTTAATAAATGTTCCCCCTAAAAGTATTAAAGATATTGTTTTTAGATTAGCAATATTGTACCTGTTGTTAAAGGTATTCATTTAGATAACTGTAGACATAATTTGACCTAAAAAAAAAAAAAAAATCAATGTATGCCTAACTACACCTTTACATAGGATAAAACTAGTACAGATAAGATGGTAGTTGAACATGTTATAGCTTCAAGTATCTGGAAAGGACGGTTAAGGAGAAGGAAGGTCTAAATGAAGAGGTCAAAGCTAGAATCATAGAGGGGCTGGAGCCAACTGGCATAGAGTGTCAGATGTAATCTGTGAAAGAAGAATTCCAAAGAAGCTAAAAAGTAATGTGTACAAAACAATGGTGCAAACAGTACTACTGTATAGTATAGAAACCTGTGCGGTAAAGGCAGAGCAGATGAGGAAGCTAGAAGTGGTGGAAATGAAGAGCCTCAGATGGGTGGTAGGATGCACACTGTGAGAGAGATGAAGAGCAGAAGACAAAGTAGCTGCAGTTGCAGAAAACAAAAAAGAGAACAGATTATGGTGGTTCAGGTACATGTGCAGAAAATCAGAAGACAATCTGGTGAAGAAGACTTAGGACAGATAGGAAGAAGGTAAGAGGAAATGAGGGCATGCAGCAAAAAGGTGAGTGGATTGTGTGAGAGATCTGCAACAGTCAGGCATGCGTGTTGAAGAAGGCAGGAGTGTGGTAATAAATCAAGAGAGATGACAACAGTTAACATGACCCCCTGACCCCATGTAGAAAAAAATGAGAAAAAGGGGGGCTGTTGATGATGATGATGATGATTATCTACAAATGAAGACGACATAACCAACTCCATGGTCCAGCTGAAAATCACAGAGGCTTTCATGTATTGTCACAGTACAGTGACCCTTGTATCTAAAAAGTAACCACTCTATTTAATACTTACTCATGAGTCCCTGCTTGTAAGGGGGTTAACAATGTGTACAAACTGAAGATAATTTTGGAAAAAAAGATGTTTTTTAAGCACCTAATATCAGTGCAAGTATACATGTTGAACAAAGTGCATACCTGATGAATCTGGGCATCTTGGGGCATTGCAGCAATTGCCTCATGTACACAGACAACCCTCTCCTCCTACCACCCAACACTACAACCTTTGAGAGATGCACTTATATAGCCAAACTGGAAGCAAAGCTCTCTTCACTGAAGACTGGACTAGACAGTCAAGAGGAGAAGGTAAACACTTGCATTTCACCACACTCATCACATAGTGCCTCAAAACCTATACCACCAAAAGACACACATAGAAGCACAAAACACACACCTACATTTGTGGAGGCTCTCAATAAAAATCTGCCCAAACAACCAAGACCTCCAAAGCAGAATGCAAGCAACCTCCACTCTCCAACACAACCCAAATGACACATAGCCCACAAACACAGTGTGCCACTCAACTACAGCCCACAAGGCATAACGTACCCAACACTCTAGTCATAGGTGACTCTATAGTCAGGCACACTGATGTTCTACTCAACAGGCTAAAAAAGGAGAAAGTTACTGTCAACTGCCTGTTGGATGCCAGGATCTGCCACATAATGCATGCACTCAGGTCAGTCCACAACAAGTACAAATATGACTCTCTCATTGTCCATGTTGGTGTGAATGACTTGAGACGTACCTCCCTGGACTACATGAAAAGAGACATGGAGGAGCTCTTTGATCTTGTAGACCAGGCAGGTATGACCCTAGCCCTGAGTAGCATCCTGCCATCACCCAGAATGATAGCACAGTACATGGGCAAAATGACTGACTTCAACAATTGGCTAAGCTTCTGGTGTCATTTTAAGGGGATCCAGTATCTGTCTGCCTGGGATTACATGATTGACAGACCATGATGCTTTGCCAGAGATGGCCTGCAACTGTCACCCTTGGGATTCCGGATACTGGCAAAGGCTCTTGCCTATAGTGCCTTTTTTAGACAAGGTTCAAATGACAAATTCACCACCGTAACAGGTACAAGCAAGCAAAATCTGGGGGTAATGCTACTCACTGCTAGAAGTCTAAACCTCAAAATGCACTCAGTCGAGGCACTCCTTAAAATGGAGAACATCGACATCTGTGCAGTAACAGAGACCTGGTTCAAAGCTCCAGAAAGTACCCCTGCATTAGCAGGCTATAATTCATGCCACACCTTTTGGCCACCTAACCCAGACCAAAACACTAAAGGTGGATGCGTGTCCATACTCATTAAGGATGTACACACCTCCAAGCTAGTTGCTCAGCATAATGCATCCGAGATTATCCAAATACAACTAAATCTGGACAAGACCGCATTCCAAATTGTAGCTTGCTACAGACCCCCCACCATGCCCTAGGATTCACATTCCTCTTTTTTTGATACACTGGAAAATACTAGGGTACAACCCAACACTTCAATAATGGGTGATTTCAACTACCCCACCATTAACTGGGAAAACTACTCATGTACCAACTCTTTTGCTCAACGTTTTCTGGAATTCATAAATTCCAACGCCTTGGATCAACTTATCGACACCCCCACCAGGGACAGCAATATCCTAGACCCGGTCATTATCAACATGGGTGACCAGTGTTCCACACCAGAGGTCAATTCCTCGTTGGTCAGATGCAACAACAAGCTAATCACCTTAGACATCCACATTCTGCCCCCATCCCCCATTAGGGAAACAACTGTACAAAATTTCTCCAAAGCCAACTTCACGCTTCTTAAGGGGTCTATATTAGAAAACCAAACTTTCAAAATTTCAAGTGTTCTAATATCGACCCATTTTCAGCAAACACTGAAAATATCGAAGAAACAGAAAACCAAATTTTTTTCCTAGGGAAAGAATTTGGTTGTCCATTTCTGTTGCTTCGTTATTTTCAGCACTGTGGTGGAAAGTTACGGGTCAGGTTTAGGTAAGTGTACGATTGTGTGGACATGAGGGTTAGGGCAGGGTAGGTGAGTTAGGGTTAGGGTGCTGGTGAGGTGACTGTGCGATAGTGACGGACATTAGGGTTAGGGTTTGGGTTAAGGTAAGTGGATAGTTAGTGGTGTATGTGTAGTTTTGTGTAGGGTTAGGTGTAAGAGTTTAGGCGTATGTGTGTGGATTGCTGTTTGTTTGGTGTGCTTGTGTTGTGTGTATGTGTTTTGGAACAGCAAATTATTTCCCTAGGAAAAAATTTGCTGTTCTGTATGTTCGATGTTTTAAATTTTCGATTAATAGGGTTCGATATTAGAACACTCGAAATTTTGAAAGTTAGGTGTTCTGATATAGACCTTTCTTAAGACAGAAGTGGCAAACTTCAAGACACCCACGCAGATGGACAATAGAGGTATGACTGCTGAATCCTACACAAATACACTTTATAAGCACTTACATGAGTGCATGGATTGTGCTATCCCCAACAGAACCAATATGCTATCCTCCAAAAAAAGGAAGCCAATCTGGTGGTCTTCTACTATAAGCAAACTCTACAACAGAAGAAAGAAACTGTTGCAAAAAAGAGTAAATTCCCATGATTGGAGGAACTCCCTGGTCAGCCTCAGTAAGAAGCTGAGATCCCTCATAAAATCCTCCAAAGCTGGTTTGAAAACAAAAGCGCCACTGATTCTAAAGACAACCAGCAAGCATTCTATAGCTATGTCAAAAATCTCAATGGCAACACTCAGATCTACTCTGAGTTACAACACAATAGCACTAAATATACAGAACCAACTGATATTGCCATCTTGGCAGATAGGTTCAGTGCTAACTTTACCCCCCTCTCACCCCCTAAAGGGCCCATCTCTATACCAGAAGAATGCAAAGTTCCTGTAATCACAGCTGCACGTGTAAAACTTTCACTCTCCAAGGCCAAGAACACAGTATCCATGGGACCTGATAACATTCCAGGCTGCATTCTACATGAACTACAGAATGAACTGGTACCCCACCTAAGTACCATGTTCAATCATAGCCTCACCTCAGGCTTTGCACCCATTGAATGGCACACTGCAACGGTTATCCCACTACACAAAGGGGGAGCCACGACAGACCCCATGAAATACTGCCCCATTAGCCTGACGAGCCTGGACTGCAAGGCCATGGAACGTATCATCATGGAACTCATAAACAAAGACATTGGTAAACTCCAAACTCTGGACCCCACACAGTTCGGGTTTGTAAAAGGCAGATCATGTCTCCTAAACCTGATAGACTTATTTGAAGCAGTCACCAAAGCCATAGATGAGGGTAAGGTGGTTCACACAGCCTATCTAGATCTCACCAAAGCTTTCAACACCATTCCCCACTCTGAAATTATAGATAAACTCACTAAACTAGGTATAAATCCCTATGTCACAAGATGGGTTGCCAACTGGCTTACTGACAGAACCCACACTGTGAAAGTAGCAGACTCCAAATCTGACTTCAGACCAGTGACAAGTAGAGTACCACAGGGTTCAGTCCTGGGTCCTCTCCTGTTTAGTATCTACTTCTCTGAAGTACAGGCTAACACAGAAGGTCTTTGGCTAACTAAGTTTGCAGATGACTGCAAACTAGGAGCCATAATCGAAACTCCTAGCGATGTGGACATCCTACAAAAGGGCCTCACTGAGACAGATGCCTGGTGTCAAAGCCATGGCCTCAAGCTCCTTTGATAATTACATTGCCACAGTGGTCAGGAAATCCTTCTACGTGGCACACCTCATCACAAAAGGTTTCTCATCCAGAAAAGAAGAGGTCATTGTTCCCCTCTACTTGTCACTCATTAGACCCATTATAGAGTACAATGCCCCTTTTGGTATGTACCTCACAAGACATCTACAACAACTGGAAAGGCCGCAGAAATACATCACAAAGAGGATTATTGGCCTCAAATAGATGCCCTATGCAGACCATCTCAAAAACCTCCAGCTTTACTCCGTCACATATCACCTACTCACAGGTGATCTCTGCTTAACATACAAAGCTATGTCAAACCCAGAGCTGTTGGACATGCTACACTTAAAGAAATCCCAATCTCCATACCATATGCTCCAGGGACCTAAACCTTGTCACCACAATAAATAGAACATGCTGGAGGGATAGATTTCTGTCCCAGAGACTTCCCATACTCTGGAACAGACTACCTATCTATGTCAAACAGAGCTCCTCATTAGCACTCTTCAAGAAAAATCTTGGTGATTGTTTGGGAAATAGGAAATTCACCCCGGGGATCACTTCTGTGGCTCTGCTTGACAGGGGCACAGGAAAATAATTTTCTTGGGTGGCGAAAGCCAGGGTACCTTTTTGGCCAGGCTTATATAGGGCCTAGGGCCAATAGCCTATTACCTACCTATGAACCTATGAACCTATAAGAGGCTACAATTCTGATCATAAAGTTGCAATGTTAGTACATAAATAATAAATTAAATCCTCTGTGTGCCAGATCTGGTAATGTCAAGAAAGGAAGATGTCATTAGTTTATATATGAAGCCTGACCTCCTAGGAGACTGTTTTTGCCACTGTATCTCAGCTCTCATTCCTTACAGCAGGACTCTGAATTAACTTAAGAGATGTGTGTTTAACTGTTATTGCATTTCCCTGTACTGGTTCTGAATTGTCAGAGAGATATGAATGTTAAACTTGAGCTTTACTATGGCCAATAACCTTTTTCCTTTACTCCTGAAATTTTATGATGAGCTGCTTTGGAAGATAAGAGCTCCATATGCTGCATGTTTCACCCATCTTAAGATACTTCAGGCATACCCTTTGCCACTCTAATTTATTTCTAATGTTCTCTTATTTGCTTCCCCCTTGCTTTGTTCATACATCTGTGCATTTTTTTAATTTGTAGCATGTTGCTGCATGCCATATTCTACTCATCAGGAGTTGCATTCCTTAGTCTTTGCACATATTCACTTGTTCCTGCATCCTAGCCTTGTTGCTATTTTCAGAAATAAGTGTTTTTCAAATGGTAAGTAATGGAGCTTATTCTTACATGTTTTAAGTATGTTATGGAAAGTCAAAAGGTAACTCCAAATTAAGTTTGTAAAGGCAGAGAAAGGAGACACAGACAGAAGAAAAATATTTTTAATCAGTTTTAACTGTCATTCTCTGAAAGACAGAAAAGAGTGTTTTTCAGAATCAGTTGTTCTGACATTCTTCCTTATTTGCGATGAACCATATCTGTTGATCTTTGTCAAAAGCTGAATACTGTATTCTTAACATCTCATGTTTCTCTGTGCTTTTGGAACTCATAGTCAAAATAGAAAAAAATAATGATACTTTTAATTAAAATGTTAATTAAGGCAGTGATTATATTTCTCATGTCCATTAAATTATTATTTACAATAAACTGTATTACAGTAGTAAAATGAAAATATGCCTATTGCTGCTCCAAATAGTTTTAGATTTACAATTTCATTTTGATTAATCACAAAGCAGATTTCCCCTAGCAATCAGATAAATATTATTAATAGGATTTTTTTGCTGCAAAACTTATGACAGAATTTTTCATTCCTAATATTCAGCATCATCAGTATGGGAACATCAGTAAACATTGAGAAGATGCTGTCTTTAGTATAGCCATTTAGTTACAGCACCTGCCATTCCATCATATGAGTGATAGTAACTATGTGCTGTGGGAGTTTGCAGTTGCAGACACATATCAGAACAATTAACAAAAGCAGGATTTCACAGTTCTAACAGCTCAACAGGTAGCACACTGCCCTTTGATACTGGAAGATCAGAATATTGGGGGTTCTATTCCCACCACTGATAAATGGATTTGTTTTTCAACTACTGACTCTGCTGTACAGCATTAGGGGGTACTGCTCTCTTGGGTGTTCCATTCTTCAGATGAGATGATAAACCAATACCTTATATTCCTGAGGTTGCTGATAGCTCAGGTACATTTAAATGATCCTATGGCATTTACCAATAAAGAGTAGATACATTTCACTGCTCCTCAGTTAAATTTCTCATAGTCCATAGTAATACCACCTTGAGTCTCCAGTGAAAAGAAGCCATCACCCTAGTGGGATTAGTCCTATCTATAAAGGATAAACAAACAAATAAATAAATGTTCATGCTATTATTCATATTTATACTTTAAAAAAGGGATGTATTACTCTGTGTACACATGATCATATTTATGATTTGTTACACATTCCTTTACATACTGTATGTGTCATTATAGATTTGCATTCCTCATGTACTGGGATTAAAGTGGTAAAACTGAAATCTGAAAAGAAGGGTATGTGAAATTCACATAAAAAATTTCATTAGACATAATCTACAAATGATTTCTTTGGTTTCATCATTTCTTATGCTGTATTACCAGTACATTCTATATCTGGATGCCAAACAACT
Organism: Protopterus annectens; assembly: GCF_019279795.1. Lineage (NCBI taxonomy): Eukaryota > Metazoa > Chordata > Ceratodontiformes > Protopteridae > Protopterus > Protopterus annectens. Next base: position 1,959,105,184 of record NC_056726.1, read on the forward strand.
ACCCAATTTCACATTAAACGCATTAAATTCAGATATTATTTACTGATAACAGGTATCTGTCAGAGAGACAACAAATGTTCTGTAAGGGGGAGCATGGAATCTCATAAGGTAACATATTAACATAACTTTTGCAGTGTATTTTGTAAACACGAGTGACATGAGGAAGAATAAAAAGGCTGGTGTGTAAACAGATGAACGGATATGGCAAATCATTTAAAAAGAAGACGTGATGGAGTGTTGCAGATGTACTATTGGTAAATACAATAAACAGGGGAGCATATATGAGACATATGGGTTCTAAAATGGGATTTATGAACTGAAGAAAGCCAAAAGAGAGTTGATTAAAATAAGTTATAAAAAGGATGGGGCATTGCAGGAATAAGACTGTGATAGTGGACATAATAGTAGGAGAAGATGCTGAAGAGGCAACTGTAGCTACAAAGATAAACACTGGAAGGACGTGTTGGAGGGTGTGTTAGAACAAGAAGATAAGAATATTATTTATTTGGTATACCACTAAAATCTGAATCTAATATCTTGATTAAGGAAGACAGAATGATACTTATGAAGCTGTTTATCAATATCTTCTTTTTTATTCATATGGCAAACACAGGCAGAAGGATTTAAACCTTGTATCCATACAAGAATCATTAGCACCAGGTGCCTTAATACTCTGCAGTAACTAACTGCCAGCCCATGCAGCATGTTGGCCTACTCAACCTGGATTAAGTCATCTAATTTGCATAAGGTTTTGTTCAGACACATGGGTATAGCAGTGACTGGATCATGCATGGCGAAAAAAGAAAGTTGCACCAAGCATGCTGTTTATACCTCTCAACTGTTCAGAATTTTGCCTCATATTTTGATCTGTTCCTCATAAAATGTGTAGTTTTTTGGCAAATCATTGAGGATTGAAGTTCCTAAATAATGACGTACATTTGAGTGTGACTGCATATCCTTCTGAAAATGCACAAAACTGCAAAACGTTATTCAAGCAATTTTCTAAGTTTATAAGAACAATATTTTAAATCTGCACCAGATTTTGGGCCTTTGCCCTTCCCCCATTATTTTTGGTTTAGTCCAGATTTCTCAATCATAGAGGATGAGAGGTATATGACTGTTGTATGAAGAAAGACATGCAGTGCACATGGATCACATACTTAGGTAATTAATAGCATAGCCACCACTCAAAATGTATGCAGTCTACTCTGTGTGACTGACATCTTACTAGTAGTGTGAGCCTGATGTTAGTAGAATTGCAATCTGGGAATTCACACTGTCTAAAATAGAAATACATATATTTTTTGTGTGTGTGTATTCGATGGATATTTTGTATAGATATATATATATATATATATATATATATATATATATATATATATATGTGTATATGTGTGTGTGTGTGTGTGTGTGTGTGTGTGTGTGTGTGTGTGTGTGTGTGTGTGTGTGTGTGTGTGTGTGTGTGTGTGTGTGTGTGTGTGTGTGTGTGTGTGTGTGTGTGTGTGTGTGTGTATACAGGTTGAAAGGCAAAGACAAAGACAGAAAGATAAAGAAGTTAGTCATCACATACCCTTCATCTTCATAAGAGACATGAATAACAGCTTGCTCGCCAGTTCACAAGACATCAAAGACAGATGGAAGGAGTGCTTACAGATGCTTCTGAGTGAAGAAAACCCCACAGAAACAGTACTACCTGAGACATAGCTTACAGTGAAATAAAAAGAGGAGCCCACCCTACACATAGCAAGAACAGCACGAAGGAAAATGAAGTTACAGAAAGCATCAGGGTTAGATGAGGCCATGGCAGATGTGATCAAGATATTGGATAAGTTAGGGGGGAAATGGCTCCTGTGCGTATTCATAGCCATATGGAGAGAAAGGTGTATCACAGATGAGTGGAGAATAAGGATACTAATGCCAGTGTACAAGGACAAAGAGTACACTTACAACTGTGGGCAGCAGAGAGGTATCAAACTCCTATCGCACTGCATGAAAGTCCTATAAAATGTGACAGATAAACAAATACGCAGAGTAGTATAAAGTAAGATGGGAGATGAGCAGTTTGGATTCAGATCAGGATGCAGCACAACTGAACTAATGTTGGCAGTGATACAGATAGTTGAGAAGAAGCTATAGACGAAGAAAGAGTCCAGTTCAGCATTTCTAGACTTGGAGAAAGCATATGACAAGGTCACAAAAAAGCTGATTTGGGCAATCCTCCAATAGTTCAAAGTCCCTGAAACTTTGGTAGAAGTAGTGCAAGATGTATAAGATCCAGTGACTCAAGTATGAACAGTGTTTGGTCTTACAGACTGGTTCCCAGTGGGAGTGAATACGCATCTGGGTTCAGTTCTGAGCCCACTGCTGTTCATACTGCTGATCGACTACATCAGTAAATGGATTGGAAGGGACATATAAACAGAGTTGCTGTATGCAGACAATGTAACATTATAGGCCGACTCTGAACAAGAACTTCAGCAAAGGGATAGGGAAATGGAATGCAAAGCTGAAGGCACATGGAATGAATCTGAGTACAGCTAGCACAGTTGTAATGGCAGCAAATGGGGGAATCAGAAGAAGTAGAGGAATGAAATAGAAGGGAAAATAATGCAACAAGTTAACAGCTTCAAGTATTTGGGAGAGGTGGCGGAAGAGAAGAGAAGTCTGAATAAGGAGGTGAAGGCTAGAATCAGAGGCCTGCAACCAACTGGCATGAAGTATCAGGAGTAGTGTGTGACAGAAGAATGACAAAGAAGCTGAGAAGTAGGTTGTACCAAACAGTGGTGAGACTAGTACTACTTTATGGTACAAAAACCCGGGCAGTGAAAGGATAGCAGTTAAGGAAGCTAAAGGTGATGGAGAGGAAGTGTGTGAGATGGTCAGTAGGATGCACACTGTGCGAAAGAAGAAGAAGAAATGAGAACATTAGAGCAGAAGCCCAATTAGTTTCAGTTGCATAGAAAGTCTAAGAAAACAAATTATTGTGGTTCAGGCACATGTGCAAGAAAGCAAAAGACAACCTGGTGAAGAAGAATTGGGACAAATAAGAAGAAAGAGGAAATGAGGGTGTATTGCCAAGAGAGGCATAACTGCCAAAGATGATAGGAGAGTGGGATTGAATTAACAGAGATGGCAACAACTGGTGCTATGTCCCAACACCATGTAGAAAATAAGCAAAAAGGGGGGTGATGACGATCATGATGATGATGATGATATATATTCAGAGAAGAGTCAACTGTGCCAGAATCCTTTTTGACAAATCTTAGCATTTTATAGAAAGTCTTTTGTGAGTAGTCTGATTTAATATTTTCAGTGGATCAGGTAAGCAAAGGGGTACCCCACAGATGTATCCTACTTCTATATCAGCAAAGTTTTTTGTGGAAGATAATGGGAACACTGAAAATGTATTCAAAAAAGTTTATACGTAAAGATTAATATGGTGGTTATAAGGATGCAGTATGGTAAGAAAGTCCAGTGAGAAGTTATACATCATCTGTCCCTGAGCCTGTTACTTGATATATGTTTATCAGATATAACTCATTATGTTATAAATGTGGCTGAATTATGTACGGAAAACACACATACAGGGTTCTTTTACAGGATGAAAAGATATGGAATGTGTATATGTGTATGTGTTTGTCCAAGCATGTAAGCATGCATGTGTGTGTATGTGCTTATTCTTGTGTGCATGTATGGCTGCCTGTCTGCCTCTGTTTATGTCCACTTATCTACCTACCTGCTTGCCTGCCTGCCTGTGTGGAGGGACATGTATATAGTGAACAAAATACCCTGTTGTGTTGTCTTACACAAGGAATGTGAAAGTGGATGTGTCTTCATACAAGTAGTGGATGAGTCTTTACTTTGAGTGCTGTGGACAGCTTTGGAGGCTTTATCTTAAAATGGATATGACACTACTGGAGTTGTCAAATAACAGTAAAGATAATTAAGGGGGTAAGAAAAGAGGGCAATAAAATCAGAAAAAAACTCTGCATCTAAAGCTTGGAGAAGAACAGGAATGGCCAGCATAACATGTACTTTATGTATTTAGTTATTCATTCATTCATTCATTCATTCATTTGCCTTTGATTATCAAGAAAGTCCAGCTGAATAAAAAAACAAGACTACTTTTCAGTAGAGGTCTGGGGAGCTCCACATTATGTATTATGTTATTTATCTATTTATTTGTCATTTGTTAACTGGGTTAGTCCAAAAGAGCCAGTGGCCTGTTTTCAGTGGAGACTCAAGGAGAAAAGCTAAAGACAGTTATTACAAAGTTACAAAAAAGAAAAATATCTGACAATGAAGTTTTATGCAAAGATTACCATAATGTGCTTTACATGAGAACCAGTTCTAAGTCAGATGCTAGTTGCTGGACAATGCAGGACGATGGTTAGGACCAGCACCTACCACAGCTGAGGTGATCCTCAGGAAGAGCCTGACGAGCATCCAGTGTTGCTGCTGCCACTCTCCTGTCCCCCCTGGGGCCCCCGGGGGGTGAGGTGGCAATGCCTCATCCAGCCGCGGTGCACGCCCATCCCTGCTTCATACCCGAGCCTGACCAACCCAGCCCTAAGAGCTAATACTTAGCCCAAAGTTACAGATCTGGCTTGCCGACTTCCCTTACCTGCATTGTTCTAATATGCCAGTGCCTGTTCACCTTGGAGACCTGCTGCAGATATGGGTATGGCACAGCGCAAGACTTACACACCCTGTCCCCCAGATTTTTAAGGGCCAGCGAGACCTCACATGACACTGCCAGAACCACGATGCTTTCCAGGGTGCAGGCTCCTCTCCTGGGGTGAACCCATCCCATGGCACCCCTGTCCTTTACATAGAAAAGAGAACTCTTCCATGGGCCCCCACCCTCTGGGATCATTTGCATCACTACACTGAACACTGCAAGGCACTCATCTCCGCTGCTCCAGATTTGGGGATCTGAACCCGACTCCCTTTTGATAGGCTGAAGGTGACAGAGGCCATCGCTAGTCCCTTCGGAATGGTGCTCACCTATCTCTCAGGACTGACTGACCCATGTTCAACTGCTGTTCACATGAAACCCTTTTCTACTTCAGCCTTCAAAGCTCTCATTTGAATATTTCCTACTGCCACGAAGATCCACATCAGATGCATTAGTTTAAGCTAACAGTGCAATGTTCTGTATAATACCTGGGAATATATTATCTGTCAAGTAGCCTCCATGTCTCATATACTATATAGTATTTATAATATGTATATACAGCATGCTAAACTCACACGCATCAACAGAATAGTCAACATTAATTTAAAGTGTATGTATGTATGTATGTATGTATGTATGTATGTATGTATGTATGTAGTCTCATAATTTTAACACACAGACGAGGCATATGCTTATTTTGTCTCAAAAGTAAAAATTCACGTCAGACCTGTAACCAAGATATAGTAAGAATTTTGAGATGCTTGTTTGCTTTGACTGCATGAGGAGAGCAGCCTGCACCCTCCCATTTGAATACCTACAAATTGCTGCAAAAGTTATAGACTACCCCATCTTTATCCTTATTAACAGAACTATCTCTGAAGGCAAAATCCCTACCATATGGAAAGTATCCCACATCATCCCTCTACATAAAGGTGGATCTTCTATTGAGCTTTCTAACTTTCGACCTATTGCCTTACTCTCCCCATTAGCTAAGATAATGGAAAAATGTATTCACAAACAACTACTTAACCACCTATTACAAAATAACCTACTAGCAAACTGCCAACATGGCTTCAGACCATTCCACAGTGCAATGACTGCCCTTCTATCCTTCACTGACTCTATAAATAAAAATCATAACAATAACTCCTTTTCCTCTGCACTATTTATTGACCTGTCAAAAGCATTTGATATGGTTGACCATAACTTACTTCTAGACAAACTAAAATTCCATTCTCTTGATCCACAAGCATTACAATGGTTTAGGTCTTATCTTAAAAACAGACAGCAAGCAGTACTTTGGGATAACAATCTGTCTTGATTACTTCCAGTAAATATTGGAGTCCCACAAGGCTCTATCTTAGGTCCCCTTCTTTTTTCCTTATTTATTAATGACCTACACATGAACATACCTCAAGCCACCTGCATTCAATATGCAGATGACTCAACCTTAATCTGTACTGCTAAGAATATAGCCTCCCTCCAGTCCCTCACCCAAACTGTTTTCCATAATGTTGAAAACTGGTTTACGCAACACTACCTCCTCCTAAATCCCCAAAAAAACAAAACTACTGCTTTTTACTCCAATGCATAATTCACCCAATCCATTCTTCTCTATAACCTCTAACAATGCTACCAACATAACCCCAGATACTACAACCCGCCTACTAGGTGTAACAATTGATAATCGTCTTAACTATGATGACCATATTAACTCCACCATAAAGTCTGTTAACAAAAAACTTGGTACTCTCTATAGAATTAAAACCTTCCTTACCCCTTCAGCCAGGAAAACTATTGCCCAAACCCACCTCATTTCTACCCTCTTCTATGCCTCTGCTATATATACTAACCTATCTAAAAACAACCTCTCCAAAATTTCTATCTGTTATAATAGCATAGCTAGATTCATCACATGCTCTCCCTTTAAAACTCACCATTGCCTTAACCTCAAACAACTAGGATGGCTAGAACTGCAGAACCATATACTCTGTCAACAGTTACTTATCACTCAAAAGATCCTATACCACCTCAATAATACCCCTATCCTCACTAATCTGATTTCACCATATAAAAATCTAGCTACACTATGTTCTGCTAATAAACTCCTGGTCTCCTCCATTAAATCTAACAACAAAGCTGGCGACTCACTTTTTTCAAACACTACAGGTAAAAACTGGAATCAGCTTCCTCCTGAACTATCCACCCTAGCTTCTACTTCTCTATTCAAAAAACATATTAAAGAACATCTTAAAACTCAGTGGCTTTGTCCTTGTGCTAACCCAGACTGAAATCTTTTTCTCCTCCTGCTCATACCCCTTTCCCCACTCCCCTAACCTAGGCCTACAAATCTAATTACTTCTCTTTTTTTTCATAGTTAGAGGATATAATATAAGGGCTTTACTCTGTCTTGCTCATGCCCACTTTTGTGTTTAGTATAATAGTTTTTTTATTTCGTTTAACTTTTAATGTAATATCTATAGTTTATAATTATAATACTATAATTTTCTTTTAACCAATGCTATCTCTGTACTGTTATTATACATGTCTTTGTTATACATTGTTAACTTTGTCACTGTTCATGCTTGGAGCTTTTCTCCCCGGGCCCAGGGGCGGCTCGTGCTACCGGACTGCCGGTCTGCAGCCCTCCCACCTAGACAAAAAACAAAAAAAAAGCAATCCGTGAAACACAAAATCCATTCAGACTGCCTTTATCGGCAGTCAGAATGCAGAGACATAGGTACCCAGCAACCCCTGTGCTATAGGTCATGCGGTCGATAACCGCACAGAACAGAGGGGCTCCGGACTGCTTCCCTTGCAGTCAGGGCCAATGAGGAGTGAGCCGAAAGCTATCTGTCAACTCTCGTGCCAATGAGGAGTGAGCTATCTCTCAGCTCTCGCGGGCGTCGTGTAAATCATTAAGTTCGGCTGGGCTTCCCTGGCTTTGGAAATGTGTTTGCAGGTCGGCTGGATTATATGGTTTCCCTGGCTTTTACAGGTAGGTGCTCACAGGTCACTGGCTGGAAATGTGAATGCGAGTGCAGGTCGGTCGGGTTGCTGGCTGGAAATGTGAATGCAGGTCGGTTGGGTCGCTGGCTGGAAATGTGAATGCAGGTCGGTCGGGTCGCTGGCTGGAAATGTGAATGCAGGTCAGTCGGGTCGCTGGCTGGAAATGTGAATGCAGGTCGGTCGGGTCGCTGGCTGGAAATGTGAATGCAGGTCGGTCGGGTCGCTGGCTGGAAATGTGAATGCAGGTCGGTCGGGTCGCTTGCTGGAAATGTGAATGCAGGTCGGTCGGGTCGCTGGCTGGAAATGTGAATGCAGGTCGGGCTGGAAGTGTGTGTGTGTGTGTGTGTGTGTGTGTGTGTGTGTGTGTGTGTGCGGGTGTGTGGTGTGTGTGTTCGTTGTCTCAGGTATTTCTCACTGATCTGTTGCTCTTTTCAGTGCATAAATGATTAAACATTGGGCAGTTCTAAATATTCAGTTTCCTTTCCCTCCCCCTGCCTTTACCAACTGTAAAGATGATCCCATCATAAAAGCTTTAAATCCCAGTAAAGCCACTCTACAGCATACTGGTAGTGATAAGATACAGTTGAATACCTGATCATCCTTGGCAATACTGCCTAAGGGCAAACACACCTCCATATAATCCCTGTTGTATTCCTTCAACAGCTTATGAAAACCACAACCTTTTATTTCTTATTTCTCATTGGTACAGTCTTTTGTTCACAATATCCCTTTACCACAGTATGCTAGTACGTCACATTTCCTGGTTACTAGTCATTTATTTTCAAGACAGCTCGAGCACACCTTATCCAGCTTCTACTTAAGATGCCATATTAGCAATGGAAGCAAAGGTCATAAGATTAAGGAATAAAATTAAGGAATACAACAAATCCATTCATATCAGCCTACACCCTTACTTGCAGACAATATCCCCAAAATATCCTCTGTCAAAGTCCTTTATTCTTACCTGGCTTAAGCTAATTTTTTAAGTTCTATCTGTCAAAACAGAATCTTATTCTGTATCTCCAATTATGGCTTTTAAAGATGAAAAATCTTTAAAACTTGTTTTCATGCATTCTGGAAGTATAGTCAACAAATCTGAAGCCTGCTAAAACATTAATGAATGATGCACTGCGTCCATTACAAAGCCATCATTATAACTTGAGTCTCTTATTGTCAAACCTTAATATATAACTTTATATTCATAGAGTTACTCTTTTTTAATAGCTCTACCACATACTTGAAGATCTTATCAGAATGCTGGCTTTTGTCACACCACACCTAACTAGCCATAATAAATTATTTTTTGCCAGCTGCATGGCATTGAGGGATAAAACCCTGCCTACTGCCCAGGCAACCCAGGTATAATTAGCAGCTTGGGCACTGGAAGCACTGTCAGGGAAGGATAAGCATGCTTACCCTAGGGGAGGGTGAATACTTCGGTGCACCTAGCGGTTGATCCCTGGGTTGGCTGGAAACATGCAAAAGGACATAGTCCTTAACAGAAATATGCAGATGATATTAGCAGAGGAAGTGGGCCAGCATGTTACCATTGAAAGACCATGTACATGGAGGGGAGAAGAAAATTAGGGCATAACAAAAAACACTCCTCGGCTTGCAATATGATGCTGTACCTTAGGTCTCAGTCTTCTCATCAGCCCTGAGCATGAGTTGGAGTAAGTCTGGGAAAGAAGGAGTGGCTGGTAGACCTGGTATATGAGGAGAGATCCTGGGAGAGCTGATGGTCAGCTTTAAGGAGAAAAATAAAACAATAACTCATTTTAAGTGTCTTCAGTATAGACTGGAAAATCACTGGAAGAATTATTCTTTGTGACTCTCTAAATAAGTGTTTTCTAGTTCATTTGGATAAGTTCCCTACTAGGCCCAACCATAATTAAGCAAACACTGAGTACTGGACTGAATCTTAACAAACAGGCCTTGTAAGCTCCCCTCACTGTTGCTACAACTGCATATACTCAGTAATTTAGTGCATCCTAGCCACAATCTTCTCAGTTAAAATGTATATCACATCACACCATGGCATCCAGATCTCAGAATGTCATAGTACCACTGTATTCAGCCCGCATCAAACCAATAATCAAGTACAATGCACTCTTTGGCATGTACCTCACAGGGCACCTGCAACAATTACTACCAGTTACTGAGGAGGGATCTGTATCTGACCTACAGGGCAGTCTCTGACACAGCCCTGATGGAAATGGTGCATACTCTCAAAACTAACTGCATGAGGGTAGCAGCTTCAAAGATCTAAACCTGATCTTAAATATGAATAGATCGTGCTGGAGAGAAATATATGTGTCCCATCGATGGTCCCTCCTCAGGAATAATAAAGCAGTTCACATGAAGCACAGCCCTTCTCTGACCACCTGTAAGCACAATCTGGAACAATGGATGGGAAATCATAAATTCACTGCTGGGGTGGCACCCACATCCCTTATGGACAGAGGCAGTCTGTAAAAATAGTCAAAATCCCAACTGCTGAATCTCATTAACTTTCCCCTGGAGATAGTAAATTGGGTAAAAATCTGGGTAAAACCTGCTAGGCTTGTAAGGGCTCTTGAGCCATTAGCCTAATAATCTATGGACCTATGAACCAGGAAGCTGAACCTCCTTGAAGTCATTCATCACAAATAATCAGTGTCCTCTAAAATGTGAACAGGTCACTATGAACTGGAATTAGGTATTGATTCAAACCCTGTTACAGGCATCTTGAATGCTTCAACTTTATTTAAATGTTTAGTTTCTAAGCACTATTCGAGTATGTCTAAGTATATATAAGTGAGGCATATCCATTAATTTTCTAAGTAAATAAATGCAGAGAATGATAATACATAAAAGAAATAAGCTGTAACAATTTAAATCTGTCAAATTTCTGACACTTCCTAAACCTTGACCTCATATGGCTAAAACATGCAATTAATAATGAATTGGATATGGTGTGCATTAAGCATTCTCACACACTCCAAACCCAAGACCATAAACAGTCTCAGAAATGTTTTACTTCTTTGGACAGCTACAAGGTATGTTTCAAACGTCTTTCACAGTACTGCCGAGGCATTAAGTCAGAAATACATACACAAACATCTCTCCTCTCTCTCTCTCTCTCTATATATATATATATATATATATATAGAGAGAGAGAGAGAGAGAGAGAGAGATGGATATATATTAATGTATTTATTTGCATTTGTTAACTGAGATAGTTCATCTGAGATGGCAGCCCCTTTTTAGAACAGTCCAGGGAAGAAAAGTTCCACGGTACAGTACAAGTACGTAACCAAGGTGCAGCATTTGGATCTTAAACATAAAGGATTACATCATTATTTAGCATTAATAGAAGATGTATCTAGCAGGACACAATGTAAATGAATAGATGAAATAGTGGTCGTCACGTAACAAGCTGTTCATGTTAGCAACAATAATGAAAGCATGCAATTTGTACAAGAGGATTCATGATTTTTTTTGAGCAACATTTGTCTAATGGACAAAACCACAAAAGTATCACCGAAAGCCACATTTAGCAAATGACTGAATAAGCTAGTTGTAGGGGGGCAAGCCCTGCTGTATACCCATTTGGGGGAAGACTCCCACACACAGTACTTTACATTGCACAGATGATATTAGGAAGCCACATTACTACAAAGACAGCTATTAAAATACTTTTGTCAAACACAACATGAGGTTTCCCATCAACATCATATCTGACACCATCAAAAAAGGTGGGGAGGGCCTAGGCTTTTCATTTGGTAACTTATAGTCCTATCCATTACCTAACTTGACCATGAGTCATCTTGCTGGAAGACAAATCATTATGCACTAGTTGTTGTATATATGGGTAAATAACTTTAGTGCCAATAAACCATGTATAGTAATTAGCATGACATGTGGTAAACAGAAGATCTACTAAAATACAGGCATTGTGGGAGTTATATTAAATCTCCAGTTTCTGTATAATTTTCATTACGCCTCCTGACATGTCTTGGTATTGCAAAGTGAAAAAAAAACATCTGGTAGAGACTAAATAATAAAAGTACATTTGCTTTCAAGAGTTTCTATGTTTGGAACTAAATGTATAATTCTGTGTAGAAATATGGCTCATTTGTAATCAAGTTATAAAGTTCTGCCGCAGCTGTGAATGAAACTACAAGATTAAGACCCCAGACAGATTTCAAAATACAAACATCTAGATTTTACAAATAATTCTACTTATGGAGACAGAGGGACAGAGTAATGTATAAACAATGCAAAATCTGGCAGTAATGCACAATCTTCACACAACTACAAATGAACCTACAAGATAAAGTCCCAGAACAAACTAAAAAAGGGCAAACAGATAATGTTTTGGCTAAAACACTGAAAAAAAAGCAGAAAAGTACATAAGACAGTATCACCACGTGGGTCAGCATAAGTGCAACTGAAAATATTTAAATAGACTTGAAATGAAAGCTCTTTTTCCCCCTTTTTGATGAAAACCTTGTTTCTCCCAATGCACGAATTTCCATACCACTCAGACTCTTGAATAATGTTCAGTGTTGACAGAATACAGGTTCCCAATCTACTGAACAAACAAGTAGTATGAGAAGATACATTTAACGATCATGCTTGGGAATAAGAAAGTGCAACAGATATAATATTTTGCCCAGTATAGAGAAAGCAGTACAGAGCTAGGCTAGCTGCATTGCATATTCCAATAACAATCCAAAGGAGGAAGTGACGGCATATCTGGATTCAGCCTACCCATGGAGTCAGCTGGGCATGGATTTGTTCTGGTGCAGTGGAACAATGTATTTCATATGTGTGGGTTATTATTCAAACTTCCCTAAATAATCAAACTAGCAGACACAACTCCGGGTATGATTAGTGTACTAAAGTGTATATTTCAGGACAACGGTTATGTGCTGCTATTATCTCTGACAATGGTCCACAATACAGTTCAATTGATGATTGCATTTGTTGTATTCCAAGAAATAACATCCAGTTCTCATCATCCACAATCCAAGGGAGAACTGGAGAGAAGTATCCAGTTAATTAAGAATTGAAATAAGAAGACGCTTTAGCAAACCTTGTCAGGATTCTCAACTTGAAATTGTGTAATTTAAGAATTTTCTGTTGCATGGACTCAGTCTTTAACTAGCTCAACTGTTAATGCACATAATGATGAAAAGCAGCTTACCTTGTATGGTGGTGTTAAGGACCTGAATTCCCTACCCACCACCATTTGTAAAAAAATTGTAGATTTTTGCCTCATATTTTATCTGATCTGTTCCTCATAATATCTGTGGTTTCTAAATATCGCAATGCTTGATATTTATTGTACACTGGTAGCATTGTTGCTTTACAGCTGCAGGTTCTTGGGTTTGATTCTTGGCTGGGGTGCCTTCTGTGTGGGGTCTGCATCTTCTCCCTGTGTTTGTGCGGGTTTGCTTTTGTGTCCTCCCATGTTATAAAGACATGTCTGCATTATTTCTTCCTGGGCCTCTGCTGAAAATTGCTTTTTGTTCCAAGTCAGATTGTCCTGATTAACAAATGTTAAATAAAATTGGCAGGCATTTGAATTTCAGACTTCAGGTTTATGAATGTTTAATTCCTTACATATTTGATGGTGCAGTGTTAGCATTGTTACCTCACAGCTATAGGTTTTTCTGGTTTGATTCTTGGCTGGGGTGCCTTCTATGTGGGGTCTGCATCTTCTCCCTATGTTTGTGTGGGTTTGCTTTTGTGTCCTCCCATGTTATAAAGACATGTCTGCATTATTTCTTCCTGGGCCTCTGCTGAAAATTGCTTTTTTGTTCCAATCAGATTGTCCTGATTAACAAATGTTAAATAAAATTGACAGGCATTTGAATTTCAGACTTCATATTCTTCAGAAAATACATAGTAACACTTTTGGGATTGTATTGCCCCATTATTGGCTTTGTCCAGGTTTTTTGTGCTAAGGTTGACAACTATGGCAAGAACTGAATTCACTGAATATGCCTGAGGGCTGTATTCCCTCATTACTGGGCTTGTCCAGGTGTTTTGTGCTAAGAGGTTGACAGCTATGGTGAGAACTGAATTCATTAAATGATAGCCATTTAAGATTCAGTCTTCCTCTCTTTCACAAAGCAGCTGATTTGGCGTAGTGACTGTTTTGCACAGGGACATTGGCAGTAAAATATATGGTGGTAACACAGCATTTTTCTTTCACAAAGCAGGTGATTTGGCATAGTGGTATGTTGCTCTGACTTTTGCACAGGGACCTTGGCAGTAAAATGTCTGATGGTAACACAGCATTTTATTCTAGCAACTTTCCCAAGATTATACAAGCAATGTTTAATGTGTCCCTGGTTTTTGGCCGTTTGACCCCCCCCCCAATAAATTTGGCTTTTTCCAGATTTCTTGTGCTGCAAAGTTGAGATGCAGTTGAGTATTGAATAGATGAGAGCTGCAGGGGAAGAGAAGTCTAGTGCTGCTTGCATTGTTAATAGCACAACAGGTTGTGTACTTGCTTTTGATGCAGAAGGTTGTTGGTTCTACTCCCACAAGGGGTGAATGCTGCCATACTGAAAAACTTAAGATACTAACTATGAGCTTGTTATCAGTTTGCCATCCATTTCCTATTGCAATATTACTAGCTTATTTTTAATGTAATATAGGCAATTTATTCCTCAGGGGCATAAGACACTTTATTTTTTTGATGAAACCATGAAATATAAAGGTGTTTGCTAGCAGCAACCTCTTCATTAGTTACAGATTTATTTAATGTGGAATTTAGATGAATTTTTTACTTCAGAGATTGTGCATATTTACTGATAATGGTGGACTGTAGAATTGAGCATATTTACTGATAATGGTGGACTGTAGAAGTTTGAGTAGACTTTTATGATGGAAATGTTCTGAATTGGGCAGTTTTGTCATTATTGGTGCATGCGTTTTGTTTCATTGTTTACTGGAAAAATGTTCAAAACAATAGGAAGGTGTATCAAAGAGCACATGTATGTTTCATATGCAAGGGGCCTATGATTTGAAAACAGCCCAGAATTAATCTTTATCTGCCACTGGTAAAATGTATTTTCTTTGAATGTGGGTTTCAATGCTGTTTCAATGAATGTGAGTTTCAAGGGCAGAGAAGTTTTAATGCTAAGTTTGTTTAGCAGATGTCTTAGTGTTTGTGCTGTAAAATGCAAAATAAAATTTTCAAATGAAGTCCAAATCATCACAGAAATAAATCAGTATGCACATTAGTGTTTATGGTACATGGAGTGAAATAGCCAAGTAATGGATCATAGGAATGGCTGCAGGGGGAGGCTCCATTCGACAATGATTTTGTGAGGGGCAAGGGCGGCAAACTTAGACAGCCCCAGCTGAACTATACCTCCCAACTGTCCAGATTCT
The DNA here is from genome assembly GCF_019279795.1 of Protopterus annectens. Taxonomy (NCBI): domain Eukaryota; kingdom Metazoa; phylum Chordata; order Ceratodontiformes; family Protopteridae; genus Protopterus; species Protopterus annectens. The sequence continues at coordinate 1,959,120,263 of NC_056726.1, forward strand.
CAAAGAATTAATAGATTTTTGCTTCTTATTTTTGGTTTGGTCCTCATAAAATGTGTTGTTTTCTGGCAAATCATTTAGGAATTAAGACACTAAACAATGACACACTGAGTTTCAGACTTCATAACCTTCAGAAAAATGCATGCTAAAGTAAGACCTGTTGTTCTATCAACTGTCTCAGTTTGTACAAGAGCAATTTTTAGTACTGTTTATATGTTCCCCCAATATATTTGGCCTTGTCCAAATTTATTGCATTAACAGGTTGAGAGGTACATGCAAATAAATTGCTTTATAGAATTAGGCATAGCCAAACCTCTCAACTGTCCCTGATTTTGGCTCAAAATGTTGCTCTTCCCCTAATAATCCCTCCGCAAAATAGCAGTTTTGGAAGAAAACATGGAGGGTTTACAATTAAGAAATAACTGTAATAATTAGAGTTATAGATTACTTTTATTTCAGAAATGCATGTAGATTCTTTTATTTTGTCAGCTGCTCAAGTTAGCAGTACTAATATTAAAGTGTCCCTTCTTTGACAGGTTCCCAGCTGTATTGTGTGGCTATTTTATATTTTTACATCACATTTTTGGTCCATTTTTCATAAAATTGTGTTTTTTTGGCAAATTAGTGACAAATCATTAAAGACTGAAGTTAGAAAATAATGACAGACATTTGAGTTTCAGATTTCATACCATTCAGAAAATTCATACTAATGCAAGACCTATTCTATTATCTTTCTAAGTTTATAAGAGCAATATTTTAAAAACTGCCCTTATTTTTGGGCCTTTGTCCCACTTCTTTGTATGGCTTTGTCCAGATTTCTTGCTCTGAGGTTGAGAGGTATGACACATGTCAGGGTCATCACAGTCAGCCAGAGACATTTCAAATTGTGACATACTTGTTGCACCCCACTCCCCCATGTAGTGACTCTGGATGTGTCGAAGCAAGGCAAGGAGTAGTTATGCAGTGTAAATGTGCAGAGCACCCCCCCCCCCCCCATCCAAGGTAGACACAAGTACTACAGTGGCTTTTCATCTGTCCTTGATTTTTGCCGAATGGTCTGGTTTCTGTCATTTTTTGTACTGTTGATTTATGCTTATTACTCAAAGTGCCTGTTGCTCTGTGTTTAAGTAGCAATACTTTAATGGCCATCAGGTAAGCTTGGCTGAGATTGTAAGATGCAAGTAAGCTTTAATAAGCATACTGTTAAAGAATTGTCAACATTGAAAGCCTTTCTTTTGTTACCATGTAGAGAATACTTAACTAGATAATGTATAAGCCTTGGGTATTGAAATGCATATGACAGTATTTGTAATAAGGGACAGGATTACATTATTTTAAGAAGCTCATTACACTTGGAGACTTCAGTCATCTCTGCAGGCTTTACCGGTAAACTAAACAGAATGTCAATCGTGTGGTCCATAACCTGTACAGTAATCCTTTTAAGCAATGTATCTTGAGCTTATTTCTTGTTTGCTTTTCATTTTTTACTTTGATCATGTTTTCCCTATGAAACAAGTAGATAGTTATCAGGCAGCAGGTCTTTTTTTGAATAAGGAACATTTTTACAAGTGGGGGCATCAGAGATTTCTACTTTCAGCATGTTACTTGGTACTTTAATAAAGCTGAATATAAATTAGAACTGCAGTGCAAGAAGTGGTTTGAGTTTGAGTGCTGCTTGTTTTTCTTATACTTGATTTTGACTGGCATTCCATTAATGTATTTAAAAAAATTAATTTATTTTTTCATGCCTCACAACCTTTTTGTTTCCATCTAGATATTAAGTAAGCTGTCATGCAGCCAATGCATTGAAATATTTTTATTCTTCTACACTTCATTTTGTCTTGATTGGACTCCTCATAATGACAGTTTGGCACCCATGGCAGTGTATTTAGTTAGTTTTTGTGGTTTTGAGCATAGCCCTTCCCCTTTCTAGTTGGCCGCACCCCTTCCCATTGACCACACCCATTCAGCTGTCTCCTGCAGCCCCCCTTTGATTTGAAGTCACCAGCCGCCACTGCCCGGGCCTCTACTGAAAATGGACATATATCCAGTTAGACTAGCCGGTCAACAAATGTAAAATAAATAAATAAATACTGACAAGTACAATATCAATGGGATTTGAAATTAACAAGATATGTCTAAGTAATGGCGTTGTTATACGTCCAGCACCATTTTGTTGAGACTTAAACAGCTTTAAATTAGATTTTAAATCATAGATATGATGAGATATTTTTGACATATGATGTGATTGTATTCACTGGTTCATAGGTAAGTACTAGGCTAGCTGCCCTTGCAGGCCATCTTAAGCCTAGGCATTCAGAGGTTCATAGGGCCATAGGTAAGTACTAGGCTAGCTGCCCTTGCAGGCCATTTTAAGTCTAGCCAATTTCCCTTTTTTGTGTTCAGAATAACCTATCCCTTTTGGTTAGAAATTGGCCTTACCCAGCCCAGGCCAAATTTCTCCTAGTCAGTATAATTATGTATTACCCCAATGAGAATAAATAGGATCATACCATAGATAATGTGATAATTTCATGCCTTTATCCAAGTTAACTAATTTGCTTGCAGAACTTTCTCCTAATTACTAATATAGTATATTAATAGCTAACCTAACTTCTGAACTAGTAGCTATTCTAGTACTTGATTCTTTAGTAATATAATAAATGTACAAATAAAAAAACTACTCTAACCCATAACAGCAGTTACAGAATCTCAGCAAACTTTATTGATACCAAAATACCAGAATAGTGGACTACTTACTTTAGAAATTGCTACGCTTAATAAAAAAAGATTTCAGCATAACTCTGAAACTTCTCTATTGAATGTACTCTTGGTATACTGTAGTAAAACTGCAGAAACTTTAATAATGATTTTTGTTTTATTCTGTTATTAGCAGAATGCATCCACATACACCCTGGCCCCTGTAGCAACAGCAACACCAGTGACAATGAAATGCACATCTTTCTTTTGTATATATGAATGCAGGAAATAGCAGTAATAAATTGTTCTAACAACTGGTGTTATGGTCTGTTCATTATACAGGAAAATGAATAGCTATAATAGAAACATGGCTCAGAGATTCAGCATGGATGATAAATCTGATGATTTCACCCTGCTCTTGGTTAACAGACCAGGATCTAAACACAGTGCTACAGTGGTAGCTGTAATGTTAAATAATTCCAGTTTTAGATAATTGTGTTAATTTTTTCAGTACTAAGACTGCAGTGCAACACTGGGGCTGCTGCACTCTTGAGTGTGCCATCTTTCAGATGAGATGTTAGACCAGCTCTATCTGACTTGGGAGATCGCTCAGGTAGATGTAAAACACCCCACAGCACTTACAGGTTTTCCAGGCCAAATTTCTCCTAGTCAGTATAAATACCACCTTGGGTCTGCCCTGAAAAGTGGCCATTGGCCTAGTGGGGTTAACCTCATCAATAAAGTGGAAATAAATAAATAATCATAAAAAACTTTTTTTGTATATGGAGTATAGACCACCACTTTTTATTTTTGGAGGAGTACTAGGGAATGCTTTAGCAATTGCAATTTGTTGTGAGGTGCATATCAGTTCAATAAATTGCATCAAAGGATTCTTTCAACAAAACTAGTAAAAGGAGAATTATAGAGGGCAGCAGAGAATGGGACTTAGAAATCATTTTATGGTTGATTGTAAAGCATAAAAAATGAGTGAAGAGAAGTAGAAAAGTCAAAAGCACGAGGGAAGTATTGAAAGGGCAAGTTCATGTGGCCTTGTTATGCATTCAGTGGCTTTAATAGTGTGTAAAGTCTCATTCCAGCTGCTTAGGTATATGAGTGTCTACATCTATCACCCACAACATTTTATCTCATCTGCTAAGATTATCTGATACATGGCCATCTGCATTTAATAACTAAGACATACCAGGAAAGAACTTGAATATTTCTGTTTGAAAAGACAGCAATCCAATCAGGAGGTTATCATATTCTGCAGAAAGTGTGAAATCCATAACAAGGATTATTAAAATACTGACACAGCAAATCACAAGTATAGAATTAAATGTAACATACGCATGGTACTTTGCAGGTCAGAAACAAAAGCAATATTGAAGAAATATGATTTAAGACCAGGTTTTTTTCTGGGCTGTATGATTGGTATTCTGAATAGTCAGCCAATAAATTGCCAAGATTATAATTATCATATTAAAAACTGAATATTACTGCCACTTACTCAAATCTAACCAAACTTTGATTCAAAGAATAATTAAAAACTATACTTGAAACCTATCTGAAAAGCTATAATAAAATAACAGTGCAACAATGAAAAGTCAACTTTTGAATTATTACTCTAAAGTGTGTTTAATAGTCCATGAAGAAAGCAGAAAATAATGCTGACTTTCCTATAGATTAAAATAAATGATCATCAAAATGCAAAACATTTGCTCCTAGAATGATGTCATATTTTGGTCAATATTTTTTTCCTTTTTCTCCTGTTTGTCGTATTTCTTCTTGAAGTATTGCTTCTTACATGACAGAAAAGCAACAGATGCTGCTATCCCCAAAAGAACACCTGCTACTGCAGCAACAGCAACTGCCCAGGATGGAATTCCAGATGCTGGTGGAAGAGGTGTGGTTCCTGGCAAGACAGATGTGGGCCCTGGTTTGGTTGATATAGGTGCAATAGTGCTTTCCTTTGTTGACTCACTGTTTTTCTTTGTGAATAAGTAAGGTTTTTCCTATTAAAAAATATATTCATTAACATGAAAAGAATAATATAGGAAAGGAGGCACCAGTGATAATCAGTACTGATATTAAAAATGCACTTAATTTAACTGACTTAATATTTCTTTTTAATTCTCAGGGTTATTTATTTACGCAAAGCACATTTTCATGAATTTAATTCTAAATCAGTTATATACTGGCACACTGGAGTGAACCATAAACTCGCTCATTATGTAGCTCTCTGTTGCCTCAGCTATTTTCTCCTTTTAATAAATTAAAACATTATTAGCTCCTCTATTAAATCTTCTTCCTTTCAGATTGCAGAGTTCTCCATGTTACTGAATTATTTACACTGAATTGCCTGATACCTTTCCAACATGCCTTTATTTGTTATAATCTTTATTAACAAAGTGAAAATACTTGCCTGTTTACAAAGATTAACAAGGAATTTGGAGTATGGTTAACCCAATGTTTAAAAATCACAAATTAAGTAGTGGTTACAAAAGTCAAACCAGGTCCTACAAGATGTTAACATTTGCAGTTATTGAAAAACACTGCTTGTTTTTACAACTTGTATGTGACCAGGATACTGGTTATTATATTATTGGGAAGACAGCGTAAATGTACAAATTATATTAAAGTCCTGGAATCAGAAAGAGAATGCAATTGCTGAAAGATCATGTTAAATTTAAGGAACATGAACTGAAGGACACAATAGATTTCACTAAAAGGAGGTCATATATTGAGGGGACAACTTTCATTTTTGTAAATATTTTATATTTCTCTAGGTTTCTCCTCTAAAAGGATGAATGCTAAAAGTGTTCACATTATCAATACCATCTTGAGGGTAATGCATTTATCGTGAACATGAGAAATAAAATGACCTTTTACACTTATAGTGCATCTGTGCGTACTGTCTTTGCATTTCAGATTCCCACTTGAGCAGACTTTCAGGACAGTATCACTTCAGATTATAAGTAGTACTGATACTCTTCACCAGAGTGCTGAGTACTTAATATCTTACTCATCATGAGTCCTTGGTCATGTTATGCATCCACTTTTCTGAAGGGTAACTACATGAACCCACAAAATGCTGCTTGATGTGGTAACAAAGGAGATAATAACCATTTTTGTTTCCTTTACACACAATGCAGGAGAGTTCCGTATTAAAATCTTCAGAATCAAATTACCGAGTCCCAAGGTATGAAAAAAATAAGATTGAAAATATGAAAGAAGAGCAGCTTTTTCTTTAAACTTTTTTTTTTTTTTTGGTCAAGACCTTCCCTGCACTCCCCATTGTGGAGGGGAAGCCCTTACAAATTCCAAACATATATATATATATATATATATATATATATATATATATATATATCAACTACAAGCTGGCCATACCATGGAGGGAAACCATGGAGGGAAAGGGAATATTCTGAGAAACTGCAATCTGAGACTAAGTCCAGATTTTTGGACCCTTTTATCAATAAACACTACCAGCTATCTCTTCCTCACAGGGTGAGAAATTTGTAAAATGGAATAATAATGTGGTACTAATTTCTAATCACCTATAACTGATAGTCTCATACCATGCAAACATTTGCTGAGACGTTTTGTAGCATGTATGCATTTACCACTTGCACCTACCTTGTGAATTTGAGAATATGAGAAGGCTGTTATGGATGAGATTCTTATTATGGCTCCATTGCACAAATGTTGAATTAAGTGATTCTTAGTCATTTCTTAGTCATTCACAATACATTGCCTCATTTGTCTGCATAGTCCACCAAAAAGAGTTTAAATTTGTGGAGTTTAGCTTGGCGTGGACATTTTGGTGATTGGGATTTTACAAGTTGCACAGTGCTGTAATTAGTACTGCAGAACTTCTCATATCTTCAGATATATGTGTTTTGCTGATAAGGTGTATATTTTCTATTCAATGCAATGATAACCTACTAGGAGCACAGTGGACTAAGATGCATGTTTTTACATGAAATAATTGTTTCCTGCTTACCTATATGTTTTTGTGGCAACACCATCAGTTAGTATGCTGTTTGCATTTGCATTGTGATAAGGTTTTTGCTATGCAATGTCAGCAGACTGTTTTATGGGATAGTTTCTGTCAAGAAGTTTTGTGTTGTACTATGGTGCAATCTACAAAAACTGTTACATGTGCCATATCAGCACACTAGGTTGAATGCTGTCTACTGTGGTGAAGAATTACATAGTACAATATCACAATGCGTTAGGTCTGTACTGTGAATGTATGCCTGTGTGGAACAGGTAAGATCGTAGAATCTGTGGATATATAGGTAGTAATACATATACTTGTTTTCATCATGTACAGTCAGAGTTCAGAATATCCACAAGATATGACAGACACAGGCTGGATAACTTCAGCGATGTTGAAAATAAAGTTCTTATGCAGGCACACAAGGTACACGGCCTTTGAATGATGAGTACAGGGGCTGAAAACCAGCCATTATGGGACCAAGTGTGGTGACTTCCTTTGTTGGCTATTGTGTTTTGGGTGGGTGTAACCACATGGTGACCCATGCTTACCATCACTTGACTGGTATACTTAATTGTGCTAAATACATTGCACAGAAAACTGAAAAGTAGAGATCTGGGAATGAGCCACCCATATTGGGGGACAGTGTGGTGTTCCTTTGCTGGCTATTGTGTTTTGGGTGGGTGTAACCACATGGTGACCCATGCTTACCATCACTTGACTGGTATACTTAATTGTGCTAAATACATTGCACAGAAAACTGAAAAGTAGAGATCTGGGAATGTGGGGTGTGCTGCCAGAGTCAAAAAGATTAACACAGGTGAAACAGTTCCTTATATAAATTGATGGAGGTTGGTGAGACAAGGTTTATTCCCAGTGGGGAGTGTAGATGTTACTTTTGGCCTTACCCATCTTATCCATGTCTCAGTGGATGTTAGACCAGGTAAGGAGAGCACATCAAGGGTTTACACTCATGATTGTTAAACCAATGGGTGCACCCTAACGATGTAGGCATGATGCATCTTTCAATTCAGCATCAGTAGTGCAACTGGCTGCCAACACCATACATGGGAAGGTAGCATAAAAAGCAGTTGGCTGCATATAGAACCCTGTCTTGAATGTCACAAGGGCTTCCTTGCAACATGTTATAATGTGTTTTCTACAGTGTTTTCTATGTGATGCATTCACAGATAGCAGCAGTGATGGACAACATGTAGAAATGGATGGGACTGAACAAGGTGCTGATGTGCACACCTCCGCAGTGTCTGGTAATGATACTCACATATCTGGAGATGTGTTACAGCCAGAGGACATGGTGACACTAGTGTCTGTTTCAATCTTTGGCATGGAACAACCTTTAATAAGTTAATGCATGGATGAAGATAATGGTCTGTGGGTGGATTGGTTCAGTGCACCCTATCCTTTACCTGGGAGGAATATTCTGAAATCGAAGGCCTCTGAAGTGTGCTTAAAGGTGCAGGGGGCTGTCCTGGATGAACTTTGTGTTGATGCTGCCCAGTTATGGAAGGACATGGAAAACAGACATCCTCAACTGATAGTTATAATGAACTCTATGGTAGAAGCACACAATACCACAATAAGGACCAGCCTCCACACAATTGGCAGTGATGTCATATTTGCCTAGAATGGCAATGTTATCTATGGCTTAGGTACTTTACAGACACAGGGTGATCATATATATATATATATATATATATATATATATATATATATATATATATATATATATATATATGTAGCACATTGCAGTGGCATGCTTACCAGTTGTGTCTAGAGTGTCAGAAACCCTGCCACCACACACCATGGGTGGTAATGACAGCCTTCCTCCAGGACCGCCACATTTCACCAGCAAACTTTATCCAGGTCCATACCATTCCTGTCACAAAAGGTCAGCAAACCTGCACAATCTCATTAGAAACAAAAGGTGAAGACCATGAAGCAGAACATCATCTGTGCCATGGTAATCCTTGAAGCCTGCTCTGCTCAGCAGCAGTGTAACACCAGGAGATTGTCATGCAGTGGCATTCCATCCATGCATGGCATGATACGCATTTTATTCCAATTTCCCTTTATTTGCAACCCCGAAGAGATTGCAAGGAATCAGAAGATGCACAGGGAGTGAGAGGGGTAAATACAGGTTATATTGTGAAAGATGTGTATGTTTCAATAGTAACAAGTAACAATTAAAATACTGGTAACATGCTTTCATACAGCAAGACAAGAACTGCTATTACTGGCACTCCATACTAGAAGTACTACCATTGTGCAAGGGTTGAATGTTGATTCTGCATGTCACCATCTGAATGGCTGAAAAAGTGGCTCATCACATTGTGTATTTGTGCACTAGAATTGTTAGGATAGCTGTGGCTTCAATCCTCACTACCACAAAAATAAATGAGTCTACATTAATGCATCAAAAGACCTTTGCGCCAAACACCTCTCCATCTACAAGAAACCATCAAAATTCACGTCCACAAATTTCCCAAGGCAATGAACTATTGCCCTATACCACAACAGAACACACACCACACTAAATCAAATCCACCCAAGTGGGGAACTTTGCCCCCCCCTCACACCCCCAATGTTGTGGGCTGTGCCTACCACCCCTCCAACTCTATAGACTATCTCTGAGATGGCACTACAACGGGGAAAAGGGCAAAGTTGTAGTGTTGGCCAACTACTTCCTTACCCTGGAAAAAATTCTGTGATTTGAGAAAGTGAATTTCAGTGGTTTTGTGTCGGAGTGGTGTTCAATGCAAAGGTCTTTGGACTTAGTAATATAGATCCAAATGAACAATGTGCTGTTTTGATGAGGTAATTCTCACTGTCATAATGGGTAAACTAATAATGTAAATAAAATATTTAAGAAATTGAAGTAAATGTGTGTGTCCTATGATGGAATCATTATAAGTCCTTTACTGTAGGTCTTGATTAGGAGAAAACTAAATTAAGAATGCTATTTCATGAGTCTTGTATGCCTCTTTCCATACCATTTTTCTATTTTTTATTTAATTTTAATTTTTATGTTTTAATATGCCTCCATTTATGTTACTATTATATGCAACAGCACAGAGACCTGGACTGACCAGACTGGCATGGCCTGTTGTCTCCCCACAGCTAACATCAGCGGCAGTACCACTACCATAGTCACCACCAGAGGCACCCAGGGCATTTGTGTCCCTGCCTGCCAGATTTGCCCCCACACCTCTTACTCTACCAGCACCACCTGCATCAGGTAGCATTGCCCCAGGGGTTGGTACATTGATATCCACCAGGAGCAGTGCAAGTGGAGATGGTGATGATGCTGGCAAAGCCAGTGGAGAAGATATCGGATCAAAGGCTTGATGTTGGCATCAGGCATACTGATACTATGCTTGAGCAACTTGTTGAGACAAATCCCTGCTCAGCACTACCTGCAGCCACTGAAGCAGAATCCACTGGTGACAGCTCCCAGGATGAGGAATAACTTCTCACTGTGTTGGAGCTGACAGAGAATGCATCTTTATATCTCATGCTATCCACTATCCTCAGACCAGTGTTCTCTCTCCCCATTGTGTGAATAACTACCTCTGTCATTTTATACATTCCACCCTTTGCCAATGTCTTCCCCTTCTTTGTCTAATGTCTCCTTTGCCATTGTATTCCCCTCCTTCAACATGTCACCCCACCCTGTCAGTTATGTCTGTCTGTTCTTTCTACTTAATCTCACCCTCTCACTTACCTCTTACATCCCTGATTTCCTTCCTGTACACGTACCTCTCAAAGAAAAAAAAAACACCTTTTCAGCAAAAACGTACATATCGCACATAACTCTCAGTTTCACACCTACGTGTGTAATTTACACAAATGATTTGAATAAAATCTTTAGCCTACAAAGTTTGTTCTTTTGGCACAATATTTATAATATCATGATCAAAAAAATTCTAAGTAATAAAGATAACTATGATTATGTAAAGAAGTCAAGAGATATGGGCCTATCCCACCTCCATTCTGATCATTCTTAAACTGCTCGACTAGTACTCTGTCGTTTTCTTGCTTTACATTTTCATCTCTAGCCTATCTTCCCATTTCCAAACATTAATCTGGCCCAAAAATAGTTAAACAGAACACACACACATGGACATACATGACTTATACACAGAAATAGGTATTTCTGAACTTATACATTGAATAACAGTTAGCATAAAGCAACATTGCTGGTCATTGTTGAACACATTGTAATACTAGCTCTCTTTTTATGGCAAAATGAAGAAAACTCCTATGCTTGTGTGATGACCCCCCCACTGGACCAGTAATCAAGGAGCCTCAATCCTCACCACTGGCAACAGTGGTGGATGTTCACTAGGAGGATAACAAGTACACACACATTATTTCCAGATACAGCTCTTTGCATCAAGTGCAATTTCCTTTAAGAGCACACAGACATCACAGTCAGTCTGGGGCTGGTTTCTCCGTCCTCCTCCAGATCCCCAGTAAAATTCCACACTGGTACAGTTATAGAGCTGAGATCTCAGCTGAGTGACCAAGCCAAGACCTCCAGTACCCCCTCTATCCAACCATTGCTTTGTGTCCCTGCCCATGTAGCTCTCACACACACACACACACACACACACACACACACACACACACACACACACACACACACACACACACACACACACACACACACACACACACACTCTTTGAGGTTTGATTTACACTCACACACACCTGGGAAATGCTGGCACAGGTTTAATAGCTATGCCCTCTTCTGCCCAGACTATAAGGTGGTTACCACTGCCACCAAACACTCCTTATCAGCTACTTTAGGACCTTTAACAAAGGGTGTCCAATTTTACTGTGTAATATTAATACTGACACAAATGTTAGTTTGACCAAGAGCAAGGCTATTAGGAGTGGTCCACACAGTGGCACCAAATAAATATGCAAGTACTCTCAAAACTTAAATACCTCTACACAGATCAACCACAATGAAAGGTTTAAATATATTTAATAATAAATAATAAAAGAACAAAACAATACTATTCACAGTGACATCAGAGTTCAAAGCCACAGGAAATATTTAAAATATCATTGCAGTACGGGCTCACACAAATAAAGAAAAACATCTAAACTAAGCTTTACTATATTCCTGACTGTATCTAAGAGAGTTATACTGTTCCCTAAAAGCTTACTTCATTAGAACAATGCAGATGTGTGATGAATGGGCCTTCTTGTTGTCAGGTCCAAGACAGAGTACATAATGCTCTGTCTTGATACTTCTCAAATTAATATCCAAAATATTACTGCTGGGATAGCTTGCAGAATGAAATAATTTCTGGTCATCTGACTGCTAGTTCCCAGGCCAACCCCCCCCCCCCCATTGCTGACAGCTGGTAGCATTTAGCATCTACCTGTAAAAATATACAGACAAGGGCTTTTCCTCAGACCTTTGCAGATGCTTGAAGTGATAAAACAATTGCATTCTTCCATGATTCAAAAGTAGCAATAAGTTCACTCCAAGGACAATACAGAAAGCTTCCTAGTAGAGACCTTGTGTCTCTAGCTGCATTGAAAACTTGAGAGATAGTCTCTTTATTGCGTAGCTTATAAAGTAATTTAATTTCAGATATTTTTCTTCAGTATGCTGGACTGATGTTAACCCTCCAGTTTCTTCTGTTAAGCATATACATTTAAACAGTTACAATAGTGCAGGTACATTTCTGTTCTCTTCCAGTAGGGCATGCTGTGATTACATTTCAAACACAGCACTCTACGAATACATTTTCAACACACATATCTGTACAAGCATTTTGATATACACATGACATACAGTTCTAATACATTTGTAACACAAGCATCTTGCATAAATCATTTCAATATTCACTAATGACATATAATTATTTACAAAATTCCAGCAAGCTGTGCTGGCAGTATCTCTTTTTGTCACAGCTTATGCTAAGACTTTGCCATCAGTTGTTCCCCTGAATTTAGCATCAGTGCACATCAGTAAGCAGGTCTGACAGATATAAAGGTAATGTAAGGTGACTCTGTTCTCAATATCTGCTTCCGTGGTTCAATATATGAATAATATGAGGAGTCCCTTTAAGTATACTCATTGTAGGATTCAAATCTACTGAGGGTGAGATGTTTTAAAATGTTCTTCTCAGCCTGCAACTCTGTTCCCTTCAACATTTACCGACTGATATAAAGAAATAATAACTGGATTCTTTGAATGTTATTGACTTGATACTGATATGCAAATCGTGCACAATTAAATGACATGTTTCTCTTATGATTCCATACTGACATTTTTTTTGTAACCCTGGATAATGCACTGATATGGAGAATATGCCTATAAAAGTCATGGTTTGCACTCCATTAAGTTATAAATTACTTTGTCACACACCTGCATACTGCTCAACCCCTATTTCAAGACCTTTGTAATATCCTTTTTGAACATTCCATGAAACTTTGAGTTGTCAGACACATGCAGTTTAAGTTCTTCTGTGGCTTCGCATCAAACTACTTTGATCTGAATTATATCAGTTGCAGGGACATGGTTTCCATTCCAGTAATGTGTATGCATCAGTCTCACAGTCATAGTTATCGTGCCAATGCTGTTATGACAGTGCCACATGTAAGTCTACCCTCAAGTTGTGTCTGTAGGAAATAACGATACGGCCATTATTAGACATCACTAGTTCAACTGTAACACGTTCCATTTCTCATTGTTCGCCTGTTGTGATGTTTAACTTGCTACTACATAATTTGGGGGGTTGAGTCCCGTAATTACTGTAGTCTTTTAACACTGTCAATTTTTTTAGACTTTTACAATATTACAAAACTCCCTGTAAATGTTTGCTTTCTGACAGCTGCTGTATACCTTCTTCTAAATCTTTGGTAGCTACTACATAGTTTAGAGAATGTGAGCTAGGCATGCAGGAGTTAAAATTCAATGAGCTATATGTTGGATCTTTGTGAATAACATTTGCAATGGTGAGGGACAGGTTCACAGACGAGATCAGACAGGAATCCCAGTGCACTATGATGTTTGCAGATGACATTGTGATCTGTAGTGAGAGTAGGGAACAGGTGGAGGAGATCCTGGAGAGATGGAGATATGCTCTAGAGAGAAGAGGAATGAAGGTCAGCAGGACTAAGACAGAATATATGTGTGTGAATGAGAGGAAGGATATAGGAATGGTGAGGATGCAAAGAGTAGAGGTGACGAAGGTGGATGAGTTTAAATACTTGGGGTCAATAGTTCAGAATAATGGTGAGTGTGGAAGAGAGGTGAAGAAGAGAGTACAGGCAGGATGGAGTGGGTGGAGAAGAGTGTCAGGAGTGATTTATGACAGATGAGTACCAGTTAGAGTGAAAGGGAAGGTCTACAAGAGGGTAGTGAGACCAGCTATGTTATATGGGTTGGAGACAGTGGCATTGACAAAAAGGCAGGAGTTAGAGCTGGATGTGGCAGATTTTAAGATGTTAAGATCTGCACTGGGTGTGACGAGGGTGGACAGGATTAGGAATAAGTATATTAGAGGGTCAGCCCAGGTTGGAAGTTTTGGAGACAAAGCCAGAGAGGCAAGATTACATTGGTTTGGACATGTGCTGAGGAGGGATGCTGAGTATATTGGGAAAAAGATGCTAAGGATGAAGCTACCAGGTAACAGGAAAAGAGGAAGGCCTAAGAAAAGGTTTATGGATGTGGTGAGAGAGGACATGTAGGTGGTTGGTGTGACAGAGCAAGATGCAGAGGACAGGAAGAAATGGAAACAGATGATCCGCTGTGGCGAACCTTAACGGGAACAGCCAAAAGAAGATGATGATGATCATACAGTACTGATTTATTGAACAAACAGTATGTAAGTTATATTACTTGGATGTGACAGTTCTACAGGTGGAGGGTTCTGAATTCCTGACTGGTGGAATTGTTTTAACTCTGCATATCTTCATTAACATAGACAGTGTTGGTAACATCCCTTCAAATGCGTGCTTTCTGACAACTGTTGAATAATTTTTTGTGGTGTCACTAGCTATAACCCAGGTCAGAAGAATGTGAGTTAGGCATGCAGGGACTCATACAATGAGGGGTGATTTTTAACCATGAGAATAGCATTGTGTATTATATAGTGACTTAGTGGACAAATAGGATATAAGTTGTATAACCTGGATGTGACAATTGAATGGGTGGAGGGATTTGATCTCCTGACTACTGTAATCTATTTAAACCTGCTCATTTTACATGGACACACACACACACACACACACACACACACACACACACACACACACACACACACACACACACACACACACACACACACACACACGCACACACACACACACACGCACGCACGCACACACACACACACACACACACACACACACACACACACACACACACACACACACACACACACACACACACAGTGTTGGTAGCATCCTTTCAAATATGTGTTTTCTGACCTCTGCTATATAGCTTCTTCTGTAACATCATTAGCTAGAACAGAGGTCAGCAAGGTCAGCAGACTGGGATTTAGGCAGGTGGGGGCATAACTCTTATGTGGTCTAAGTTGCAGCAGTCAGATCAAACAATCCATACCTTGCAGTAAATGGGTGTAATGCATATAAATATTAAGGGTAATTGTATGCTACATGCTATAGGCTGACATTGTGGCTTTTAATCCCCTTATTGTCAAATACTATTTATTACTTTTAATTTTCACCATTTCACAGCAACAAACAATAGTGAAATATGGTAAAGTCACCAGTTTTCCTGTGACATTGTCATCACATACTGTATTTGATCAAAACAGCTTTCACAACATAAAACATGATCTACATGCATTATAATTTGCATAGAGCAACTTTGTTGTCTGTATGTAAGCACAGAGAAATGTCACTTCTCATTGTATGGCAAAAGAATGAGGAAAACAGACCCTCTGGCCATGAAAAAAACTTGAGGTACCATTAATATTTGCATTGTCACAGCTTCCATGTGCATAGTAATAGTGTGATTTGTGCATTGTTAATTGATTAGGTGGGATTGTGAGTCCATGATTGTTACTGATTTGTACAATGCTCATTTTAATATTCTCCCACAGTGTTCTACCATTCTCTTAATGTGTGCATTTACATACATTATCATAACTAATCTGCAGTGTCACTAGTTCATGTGCTCGTCTGTAGATTATCATTTAGGCAGGCAGGCAGGGGTTTCATTTCAATGAGATCTGAATTGTAAAAGTCTGACAATAATCATTATCGTGCTATGAATGTTCTATTTAGGTATTACACAAACAAAACACAAAGACCAACTACAAAGTCCGAACAAAAACTGACTCAGGTGGATCCATGGTAAAACTATCATTGAACTTTAATTAACACAACATAAAAAAGATAAGCACTTTCGTATAGAAGCATGGTTGGTTTTGGTTAGCACTTGGATGGTAGACCACTGGAGATTATTTGTTGCTGTAGGTTTTAGTACTTCTACTATCTTTTATTGGCTATTTTGATTTTTAGGCCTGTTATTAGATATGAGTTGTGAGTTCCTTTATTGGTGTTATGTATTTTATATGCTATATTTAGATATTTTAGATATGTTTGTATGGTGACTATTGGATAAAAGGAATGTACTGCTTAAAGGAAGGAAGTGTGTGGATTGTTGAATGAGGCTGTTTTTGAGTGCATTTAAACAGGACAAACATGTATAGGATTATCTGATGAAGCTCATAAGAAGTGAGCAAAACTGCTTATCTTTTTTTATATGTATTTATTAAAGTTCAATAAATTGTAATTTTACAATGGATCTGCCTGAGCAAGCTTTTGTTTGGACTAGGTATTACATAAGCTAAAACTGCTATACATGTATGATAGCTTCCATGCCTTAGTGTATTCATGCAATGATGTGTACCGTGACTGATTCATTTTAATCCCCGTCCCTGTTGTTTGGTATGCTGTTGTCTGCTGCTTATTTTTCACTTAACACTGGTCTAACATTCACCTGATATGTGTGTATTCAGAGATGTTAAGCATATGCTCTCCTGTGGCTTCATTTGTTCATGACCGGTAACGTTGAATACTCTTGGGAAAAGGCAACATTTGAAATCAGGTAGGAGTACTTTTGCATCCTGCTATCATGTGTCCTATTCATCTGAAATGCATGTTTCAGTCTCCTTTCCTCCCACTGCTCCTGTAGCATGCCTTGCTAATACACTGGAGTTGAGCACATCAGTGACATAGGCATGGTTTCAATTCCATTTATGTGTGCTTCTCTTTTTGTACTATCATGTGTTTAATTTTTTAAAACAAAAAAGCGAGCAATAAAGACGGAGCGGTTTAAAACAACTATTTACTTAGCGCTTTCGGAAAAGGCGGTGCTTCTCCTTCTTCAGACACTAGAACAGTTTAATTACACACATTATATAGACAATCAATAAGCCACTAAATCAATTAACCAAAAAGTAAGTATACCTTAAAGGTAACAGGCATAAAAAGTGTCAGCAAAATACTGGACAAACTAATAAGGACTATCATGCATCAAAATATACAACTAAAAACAAAAGGACAGCAGAAAGCAAACTTATAAAACCACGAGATGTCTACACCTAAGACTAGTGTTGGAATATTGTTAATTACACAGTTCTAAAGACCATCCTAAATGAAAATACTTAAGAAATAACATACTTACATAAAATTGTATATACATAATGATAATATTAAGTTTAAAACTATTTATATTTTACCTTAAATTATTATAATGGCAAAAGACACACTTAAATACAAACAACATTTGGATATAATAAAACACCAAAACAATGGGTTACCTGACCTTAGGCTGTAAAAACTAAAATTATCAGAGAGAATTTTTTTATCAAATATATAACAGTAGTATTATACACAGAATAATTATCTATTAAGGGCTAAATGTTTGAGAATACATTTAACAGACACACTTTCGTTTAGCCCTGGAGATAAATATGCTGCAGTTCTAATTTGCCAGCTTAACTCTTCAATTTCCAATTTTAATTGCCAAGGGCCCCCTCTTTGGTCAACTACAACTTGTTTTAAAATAGCAAATTTAAAATTATGATCTCGAAACGAGTTGATGTGCTTGGCGAGAGCATTGTTAATATCTTTTTTACTAATAGCATACTGGTGCTCATATATGCGCTGCTTTAATCTTCTTTCTGTTTTTCCAATATAGAATGCAGCGTATCTTTGATAGTATGCTGCATAAACCACGCTTTTAGTTTCACAGGTATATCTGCCATGAATTTTATATGGCTTATCCCTAATGGTGACATAATTCCTTGTACACAAAAAGGAACAATAATGACAGACACCACATTTAAACATACCAGTAGTTCTTTTATATGCTACTTTATTTGGATGTTCAGGGAGTGTTTTAAGGTTTGCACCTCGCCTATAAGTAATTTTAGGTTTGTCTCCAAATAAATTATGGAGACCTATATCTTCTAAAATTAGAGCCCAGTTTTTATTTAAGATCTCTATTATTAATGTGTAGTTTAAACTAACAGTGCATAGAAAACTGGTGTGAAAACTAGAAGACTCCCTTCCACTTATATTGTTATTTTGACTAGAGGCTTCATTACTACTTACAAAAGTGTTATTATAAAGAAGTGGTTTAAAATAGGCAACATGCCCCTTTGTAATGACTTCACTTGAAATATTTTCTACCATAGAAAGGGGGTAGCCTCTATTAACAAACATAGATTTAAAAAATTCACATTCTGCAATGAATTCACTTTCACCTGAGATCATCCAAGCTGCCCTTACCATCTGGCCCTTGACGACCGCTCTTTTTTGAGGGTAAGGGTGACAGCTAGTAAAGTGAAGAAATTAATTTGAGTATGTAGGTTTTCTATATATAGTACTTTTAAACATAGAATAGAATTATTCATATCTTTAAATAAATGAATATCTAAAAAATTGATACTATTCAGTTGTAAGTTATATGTGTAGTCAAAAAAGTCAGTAAAAGTAGAAATGGTAGTAATGAACTTATGAACTACATCGGTAGGACCTTTCCAAATAAAAAACATGTCATCTTTCAACTATGGGTCTAAAGGGGTCAATCATCCTCTACTTTGTCAAACTGATAAAGCCACGCTGTTCTCTATTTATATTAAGTGGCCTATTCCTTTTTGTACTTTTAGTGGAGCTTAGGGCTCTAAAATCAGTTTCACACATCTTCTCAAACACTTGTAAGTTCGGATGAAGTGGTGGATTAAACAAACTAGAAATCCTTAGTTGACTAATGAGGGTAGAACTTACTCCCATTAAGGCATTTAAGTTCAATTTATGCACAAAACAACTTTAGATCAATTATAGTTTTAACAAAGTCAATATTAGTGTCTGGAACAAAAGTTAAACCTTTGGAGAAAAAGTCAGTCATTCCTTGGGGTATTTCCAATACAGTATAATTGTAAATATGAAAGTCCCCTCCAGCATTTGAAATAATTTGGGGTTGCCCCAAGGGTAGTTCAGTTATCTCCTGTGCTGGTTCCGTTTGTTCCGTGAACGACCTTGATAACGGTTGGTCTTGGATTTCCCACATTGATTGTTCTGATTCATGGGAAAACCCTGTTGGTAACTTGTATTTGGTTGATTACTATTGATGCCCTCTCGTGCGTTTGAACTACCACGATGGTTACTGTTATTAGTAGTGTTAGTTAAATTTTTGTTATTAATTCTCTCGCTCCTTCTAAGCTTAGGTGCTGGTTGTAGGTTGCCATAAGAAACCCTGTCGTTGGAATTATTATCCACTTCATCCGTATTGTTAGACAATTCTGTAGAAGCCCTATTTGTTGTTAAAGACCGTGAAATAAAAGGGGGACGAGGGTATGCAACCTTATTAGCATATTGTTGTGAATCCCTAGTGATCTTTTTCTTTTTAATATTCAGCATTTTGTTCATAGTGGCATCAATACTTGTGAAAATCCGCATATAATCATATTTGTAGTGGAGAAAATCATTACTAGTTGGAATGTCATGCTCTAAGATTTCCAGCTCATTTTTCAAAGTGACTACTTCAGTTTTATATTGATTAATAAGTAACATGATGAATTCAAAACCTTGTTTGTCAAACAAGTTTAAAAGTGTTATATGAAAATCTGACCCTTCAATTAATCCAACTGGATATCTCCACTGTTGAAGCCCTTTAGGAATGAGCTTCTTACTCAAACATTCTTCTAGATACGCAATTTCTAACTGGAGCTTTCTACAACGAAAAAGCTTTAAATCAAATTCGTTAATAAGTGTGGTTATACTACTCACAGTTATTACTTCTTCCTGAGTTGAATTATCTGCACACAGTTACTAAAAAAGTTGGTGTCCCTTAGAAAGCTCCCAATGGTAGGAGGATTATTTCCTATGTCTTGGTTATTGCTCATGTAGCCATTAGAAACATTTACATGCTGGATCCCTGGATTCGTGTTTAATCCATTTTCTTTAGGAGCCGGCCGAACTCCGGCTTGATTATTCATTGAAATACCAGTACTTCCTGCTGCTTCATGTGTCTGATTTAAAAAAACAGGTCGGTTACCAGCTTGATTATTACTTGGCAACCAAGTATCCACTGTAGTTTCAGAAGGATGGATAAGTGTAGTCCGTTCTCATGGAATAAAATTGCTTGTACTAGTGCCCTGTCTAGCTGCTGAAAGGGCAACATATTCAATAGACTGCAAGCTGTCCATACGTTGCGTTAGATTCTCGACCCGACCTAAGAGGACTTGAATCAATGCTGTTAAATTGCCGATGGCATTCACCTCATTCGCCTCACCAGTTGGAATATTATCACTCGTATTGTTATTGGAAATGGTGCTTGGCTCATCTTGAGAGAATAATAGACTTTGTGAACTGACTCCTGACTCGCTCGCCATAAAACCAAACACGCAAAAAAAACAAAACTGACAGAATAAAAACTCTTTAAAACAAAAAAGCTAGCAATAAAGATGGAGCAGTTTAAAACAACTATTTGCTTAGCGCTTTTGGAAAAGGCTGTGCTTCTCCTTCTTCAGACACTAGAACAGTTTAATTACACACATTATATAGACAATCAATAAGCCACTGAATCAATTAACCAAAAAGTAAGTATACCTTAAAGGTAACAGGCATAAAAAGTGTCAGCAAAATACCAGACAAACTAATAAAGACTATCGTGCATCAAAATATACAACTAAAAACAAAAGGACAGCAGAAAGCAGAGTCTTCTAGTTTTCACACCAGTTTTCTATGCACCTTTAGTTTAAACTACACATTAATAATAGAGATCTTAAATAAAAACTGGGCTCTAATTTTAGAAGATATAGGTCTCCATAATTTATTTGGAGACAAACCTAAAATTACTTATAGGCGAGGTGCAAACCTTAAAACACTCCTTGAACATCTAAATAAAGTAGCATATAAAAGAACTACTGGTATGTTTAAATGTGGTGCCTGTCATTATTGTTCCTTTTTATGTACCGGGAATTATGTCACCATTAGGGATAAGCCATATAAAATTCATGGCAGATATACCTGTGAAACAAAAAGCGTGGTTTATGCAGCACACTGTCAAAGATGCGCTGCGTTCTATATTGGAAAAACGGAAAGAAGATTAAAGCAGCGCATATATGAGCACCAGTATGCTATTAGTAAAACAGATATTAACAATGCTCTTGCCAAGCACATCAACTTGTTTCCAGATCATAATTTTAAATTTGCTATTTTAAAACAAGTTGTAGTTGACCAAAGAGGGGGCCCTTGGCAATTAAAATTGGAAATTGAAGAGTTAAGCTGGCAAATTAGAACTGCAGCATATTTTTCTCCAGGGCTAAACGAAAGTGTGTCTGTTAAATGCATTCTCAAACATTTAGCCCTTAATAGATAATTATTCTGTGTATAATACTACTGTTATATATTTGATAAAAAAATTCTCTCTGATAATTTTAGTTTTTACAGCCTAAGTTCAGGTAACCCATTGTTTTGGTGTTTTATTATATCCAAATGTTGTTTGTATTTAAGTGTGTCTTTTGCCATTATAATAATTTAAGGTAAAATATAAATAGTTTTAAACTTAATATTATCATTATGTATATACAATTTTATGTAAGTATGTTATTTCTTTTTCATTTAGGATGGCTTTAGAACTGTGTAATTAACAATATTCCAACACTAGTCTTAGGTGTAGACATCTCGTGGTTTTATAAGTTTGCTTTCTGCTGCCCTTTTGTTTTTAGTTGTGTATTTTGATGCACGATAGTCCTTATTAGTTTGTCCAGTATTTTGCTGACACTTTTTATGCCTGTTACCTTTAAGGTATACTTACTTTTTGGTTAATTGATTTAGTGGCTTATTGATTTTCTATATAATGTGTGTAATTAAACTGTTCTAGTGTCTGAAGAAGGAGAAGCACCACCTTTTCCGAAAGCGCTAAGTAAATAGTTGTTTTAAACCGCTCCGTCTTTATTGCTCGCTTTTTTGTTTTAAAGAGTTTTTATGTGTTTAATTTTATCAAAAGTAGACAATCCTATAGTGAGAGTGTGTACATTATGTGGGGTAGGTTGTCACTTTCTCAAATTATTATACTTCTTGATTCTTCTGCCACTGTTACAACGGGCATTTGGGGAATATGGGCTCCTAATATCACACATGCTCAAAAATCCATGGCATGCAATAATCAGTTGCACAAATGAGCTAGTCTTTGCTGTACATTCCTCTTTGTAATAAAGCAATGCTACAGCCATCATTCCAACTACTTTGATGGGACATTGTACTTATGCAATGATTTTTAATACGTCATTTCAAATGTTTGTGGAGTTCACATAACCTGGGGGCTGTATGCAGTTTCATAGCTTTTCTTTTTGCAGACTATCAAATTTCCTACCTTTCTCAACTATGAGTTTTATGATCCACATTACCTGACTGCTGCTGCGGTGACCCCTTGCTAATGTAATGTTATGAAAAATTAAAGTGTGGGAGTTCTAGGTTCAGTTTCCATGGTGATATTCACAAATATTTTTAATAATCTGTCTGCACATGTCCTACATTTACTGGATGGGTGTTTTATGGCCCCTCTCATTCTAACTTCTGCAGTGGCTGACATTGCCAGTACAATGTGTATGTACTGACATGAGGCTTGAATGCTGGATAGATTTCCTTCAGAGTAACATATATTCCATTTTTAAAGATATTAACAGTTTAGTACAGTTCTACTGCTGAGCGTTAGATGTCAGCTCTGGTGCAGGTTATTAAGTCATGTTACTCTATCATATCTAATCCTCCTTTGTATACTTCACATTCTTCAAAACTGCCATATAGTCATTGCACCAGCTTTGCTCTGCTTTTCTGGCAATTGTTTTGGTCTGTGACTATGGTTGTACTTTAATGTTATCTATCTCCAAGGACTCTATGATTTTAACAAATGAAACATATACACCAGGTTCAGCACCTGTGGGACATGCCTTGGCACTTTCATTCTGAATGTATGCATCTTGTTGCAGTTGATTATATAAACATTACACAGCTGTGCATGTACACTTGCATCCACTACTGTGAAAGCTTGTGCAACATCATTGTTTTCCTTACCAGCTTGTCTTTCAATGAGGATGTGAACTGGCTTATGATCTCTGTGTGGATCTGTGCTGACACAGTGATGTGAGTCTCCATGTCATGTGCACTGGCCTGGCCACATGCATATCTGATTAGCATTGCTGCTTGTCATGCTGGGAGTGTAAATAGTGTTGACTTGGCCTTGATGTGACCATGATGTCAGTTAATCTCTGGCCATGTGCTCTGCCACATATAAACTTAAAAAAGGTGTAGCAGAACAAAGTGCCTAACAACTTTTATAGCAGATCGTTTTTAAGAGGGACACCTTGCTTCTGCCTGCTATGTGTTTGACAGTGTTAAAATGTTTTACCAGCTTTCAAAAGCTGGTAAAACACTTTGTACTCCTACACTTTTTCTTTTCTGCAATTGGTAGTACAATAAATAAATAAAGTTCTACCCAATAAAATAACCTGACTGGGTCATTACTAACTTATTATGTTTTTTTTTTCCATAAATGCCAAGATTCACCTCTCACTTCATTCTTGAGGTGAATTTCTTGTTATCCATGTCTCAGACACATATTAAGTTGGTTATGATAAGAGAATCAATAATAATCCTCCATGTTAGACCTAAACAAAAACTAATATGTTACAACAATCAGCTCAACTATTATTTGGATTTCTTCTAATTAAATGTCTGAAGTTTGTATTTCTCTTGGGGTACCTCACTATCAGAACTTTAAAATACTGTTTAGACCTTTTTCTGCAGACAGCACATATTTGCTGTTTACCTGCAACACGTTTCATTGCACAGACAATACATTTTTACTCTGACAGGCCCAAGATTTATGGGATCCTTTTCCACCCAACTAAGTACTCTTCATTTATATCATCAGATATGGCCAAAACTGAAAAATACCGCAAAATAAAAGTTAAATGTTAATGGTTTTAACATAGTGCATAACATCAATTATGTTGCTTTTCCATAGCAAAGCCTAGTCCTGCTACCTCTAATACAACCTTCATCTGAACTCTTCTTTATTACCCTCCCCTTCTCTCTCTGTGTCTCTCTCTTTCTGTATTTAATTTTACTATTAATCTTTTTTATTTCATCCATATATTCATCTCAATCCTTTGTCTTTCTTCAAACACCCAAATTATGTGCATACTCTTAATACTCTAATAACTGTAATTATTATAACTACAATGTTATGTAATTATACCCATATAATATGTATGTAACAAATATAGTACATAGCAAATGTTATGAAAAACAGACATTTTTATTTTCTTTTAGGACATCATTAATTAAAATTACAGAATATGTGCTTCTGTTTGATGTCAATATATTTTCTGTACATAATCTTTGGGCCATAGGAAAATCATCCACTTGAAACAGTGCTATACCCCGGAAGGAAGAAAGAGAGAGATAGAAAGAAAGAAAGAAAGAAAGAAAGAAAGAAAGAAAGAAAGAAAGAAAGAAAGAAGCAACTAAATGGGTCTTTATACAGAATATTTTGTTATTATGTGGTGGATTAATGTAAATCAACACAGGTAGACTTTTTACATGAACAAAAAGCAGTTATCTATTTTTCAACAGAAAACAACTCACAGACTCACACACACACACACACGCACACACACACACACACACACACACACACACACACACACACACACACACACACACACACACACACACACACACACACACACACACACACAGTCACATACAAAATAATTTATCTCAAAGTAAGTTTGTACTCACACAGCTTGTTTTAAATGTTTATGAAATATTTAAAAGCTAATATACCAGAGTCACAGTTTTATTGCACAATTGCACTAGATGAGGTAGAAATAGATTATTATGATTGTGATCATGATTATGTCTCTGATTATAATCAAGTTCTTATATGTTCATATATGTTCAAGAAATTGATGTCAAGAAATTCACCTTGAAAGTGGAGTGAAGTGCAGCTTGAAAGGTGAATTTTTGACATCCATTAGTGAAAATATAACTACTTGGTTATGACTGGAGATACTGTATAATAATTATTTCCAGTGTATGGAGCTTCATAGAATCATAGGCTCATGGGAAGATACTACCCTAATGGCCCTAATGCCCTTACAAGCCTAGCCAAGTTCTGCCCTCATTTCCATGATCAGCACCTGTTGCCCCTGTCCAAGAGAGACACAGGTGGAATCCCTGGGGTAACTCTATGGTTACCCATCCAATAATCTAGATTGCAGTTGAACAGGGCCAAAGAGGTACTCTGCTTGACATGAATTGGGAGACAGTTTCAGTAACCTCTGGGAGACAAACCTGCCCTCCAGCAGGTTCTATTAATGCCACATACCAGTTAAAGTCTTTAGAGCAACTAACCCGTGAGCTAATGGAGTTATGGATATGCAGCATTTCCAATAAAGCAGAGTCAAAGATTGCCTCATATGCAAGGCAGAGATCACTCTGAGTAGGCTGCATGAAATGGAGTAAAGTGACAGTGATTTCAGCTAATCCACATAGGTCAGATGCTGAATATCTTGAATTCTCCTTGTGAGCAACTTTTTTTCTCCAATTGATGCAGATGCCTGGAAAGATACATACCAAAAGGGCATTATACTCTGGCCTGATGAGGGAAGAGTACACAAAGGTTATAACTTCTTTTTTTTCTGGAGACAATGCCCTTACTTATGAGATGAGCAATATAGAATGCCCTTCTTACCACTGTGGAGACATGGTGATCAAAGGTAAGGTTGCTATCAACCTGTGTGCCCAGGCCTCTCATCACTGAGTGCATGCTTGGAGTATTTCTGTTGATGTGGTACTTAGCAGGAACATCACTCTTACTGAAGGCATGAACATACATTTTTTCTGCATTGAGTTTAAGGCTGTGACTTTGGTCCCAATCATTTGTTTGTGTAAGACCCACTTGTAGGATGTTGACATTGTTTGGGGATTCTATGACTGCTCCCACTTTGCAGTCATCAGCAAACTTTGTCAGCCACAGGCCTTTAGCTTTTTTTGCTTGTACTGTAGAGAAAAAGATTCTGAACAGTAGAGGTCCCAGGACTGATCCCTGTGGAACACCACTGTTACATGTCTGTTGTTGGAGGTGGATTTTCTATTTTGACTGTATGGGTTCTACTGGTGAGCCAGTTAGCTTCCCACCTAAAGATATAAAGGTTGATACCTAGATGGGTGAGTTTGTCATTAATTCCTGAGTGGGCAATAGTGTCAAAAGCCTTGGCCAAGTCCAGGTAGGTTGTATGAACTGTTTTCCTCTCATTCAGGGCTGTAGTGACTGTTTTGATTAAGCCCACCAGGTTTAACAGGCATGCTCCCCCTTTGACAAAGCCAGACTGAGTAGTGTCAAGTGTTTGGAGATTACCTATATCTTTGTTGATAAGGTCCATGATGATTCACTGGCATGTAGATAAGGCTAGTCAGGCTAATAGGTCTATAGTTCCCAGGATTAGTGGAAGTACCACCCTTGTGCAAGGGAGTAATAGTGGCCATTTTCCATTCAGCTGGGATGAAACTGGTGCTAATTCTTGTTGGAGCCTATGTAGGACGCAGTCTGGGATGTTATCAGGTCCCATAGATGCTGCGTTTTTGGCCTTAAAGAGGGCATTTATGACCTGCTCTCTAGAGATACAAGGGGGGACAGAATGAATGTCATGGGGTATGTTTGGTGGAAACAGTAGAGTGAAGTTTTCACAGAACCTGTCGGCTAACAGGATTTCTATATCCACAGGCTCAGTGTAATGTGGAATCATTAATGACCAGTTTGGCTCATGTCTGGGTCTTATCTTTTAGGCTATGGATGTAACTAAAGAATGCCTTATGGTTGTCTGTAGCTGAGGATGCTAATTTGGATTCATAGTTTGCTTTGGAGGACTTCACAAGAAGTCTTATTTGCTTGATTAAGCTGAGGAGGTAGTGTTTCCATTTTAGGGCATACTCCCTCTTACTTTTGCACAACGGTTTCTTTCTCTTATTGTAAAGCCTGTTAATGGCAGTTGTCCACCAGGCAGGTTTGCTCTTCCTTGAAGCACTTGTTTTGGTCCTATCAGGTATGGCCTTGTCAATGTAGTTATACAGGTGTTTGTAAAAAGTATTGGTGTAGGACTTTGCATAGTTGCCAGTTACATCTGAGGGGGGAAGTGCAGTGAAGCTATTTATACCATTCCTTAGAAGGATATAATCTGCTTTGGAAAAGTTTATTAGTTTAGTTGTTGCTGGGGGGTGGGTGATAGTTACTTCTAATGAGACTGATTTGTTGTCAGATCTGACAATGAAAGACCTCACAGTGGGGTGTTACAGAGGTCCCACATACTGGTAAGTAACAGATCCAAGATGTTGCCCCCCCCTCCCAGTTGGGGTGTCCACTATCTGGTCCAGGATGTTGAAGTTAATGAACTCGAGGAACCTTGGAACCTTTGGGCAAGTGAATTGAGCACAAGTAATTTACCCAGTCAAGGAAAAATCACCAAGTACCATGGTGTTTGGATGTATCTTGATGGACTCCAGCAGATCCAAGTTGGCAGAGTGGTTATCTTGCTTCATGTAGGGGGTCCTGTAGCTGACAATGACTTGAATAGGTGTCCTACCAGCAGTTAGTTGCAGCTGAAGTGTGTCCAGGGAATCATACCATTTAACCAATCTGGAGGTGTATTCATCTTTAATGAATACTAATACACTGCCTTCTTTAGTTTTCACTCCTTCCATTCATGGTCTGAACATGTGGTAGGAGGTGTAACCCAGTATGGCTGGGGTGCTGTTCACTGCCTTGAATCAGGTCTCTGTGACTTCACAGATGTTAGCATCTTCCAAAGTGAAGACTGCCAGTGAGTGCAGTTTCATGTTAAGACTCCTAGTGTTTAGCAGCATAAACTTGACTTTTGGATGAAATTTTTATGTCAGGAGTTTACCTGCTACTTGGGCTACCAGTTAGAGAGAAAGACATAAGAGGAAGAAAGAGAGAGAGGTATAGGGGATCCAAGTGTAACACCCTTAATGCTGCCACAAACTCTTTGTAGGACATGGAACTTTAGCAGCTGCAAAGAACTACAAGACAGAATGAGAGAGAGAAAAAAAATAATGCAAACTGTTTTGCATCTTTGAAAGCTATAACACATTTAGTCCTATCTCACACACAGAAGACTGAATCAAAGTGAAACTGATTCTTTATCAGCTTTAAAAGTTGTAATACAGTTTTCAGTGTCACACAGAAAAATAGTAAGTGTGGCAGCAGAAAGTGAATTATAGTTTTTAAAGCTGTTTGAGTTTTTGACAAATATTCTGTGGTGGTTGTTTTTTTTCTATAGAGAAAATAGAGTTCAATAACACTGAAAATCATCTAATAAATTTTGTAGTACATAGAACACTGTGATTATGCTCTGAAATTAGGAGAAAGGTAACTTTGTCCAATACCTTTCTGACATAAGAAAGGTGCTTAATAAAGCTTTGTCAGTCAGGCTATGCTTCACTGATGCTATACTCCAGTTTCAAACTGTATAGGTTCATAGGTTCATACTAGGCTATCTGCCCTGGAGCAATTATAAGCCTAGCCCGATTCTGTATGGCTTATGCCACCCCTTGATTTGAGTATACTGTGCCCTTTTTAAGGTTTAGTTTACTGTGCCTCTGTCTAATAGTGACACAGGAGTAATCCCTGGGACAAACCTACGATCCCCCATCCACCTATCAAGATTCTTCTTGAAGAGATTCAGTGAGGTGCTCTGCCTCACATGAACTGGAATTCTATTCCAGAGCGAAGGGAGCCTCTGGGTTATGAACCTGTCCCTCCAGCAAGTTCTATTTATTTCTGTGCTGAGGTTCAAGTCCCTCAGCGTGTGGCTCTAAGGGATTTAGATTTACTGAGGTGGAGCATGTCCATTAATTCTGGATTTGACATAGCTTTGTATGTCAGGCATAGATCGCCTCAAGTAGGCGGTATGCAACTGAGTAGAGCTGAACTGTTTTAACCAAGCAGCATATGGCATCTGTTTGTGACCCTTGATCCTCTTGGTGAGATACTTTTGGGGTCTTTCTAATTGCTGCAGGTGTCGGGTAAGGTACATCCCAAAAGGGGCATTGTATTCTATGATGGGCCTGATGAGGGATGAATAAAGGCACGATTACCTCTCTTGATCTAGATGTGAAACCCTTCATGATGAGGTGGGCTATGTAGAAGGTCTTTCTAACCACTTTGGCAATGTGGTTTTCAAAGGAGAGATTGCTATCAACTTGGGTCCCCAGGTCCCTAATAACTTTCTCTGTACTTAATGGGTTTCCGCCTATGTGGTAATTTGTGGGCACATTGTTTTTGCCAAAGGGTATGACTATACATTTTTTGGCATTTAGCTTTAAACCATGGCGCTGGCACCAGTTATCTGTCTCTGTGAGACCTTTTTGAAGGATGTTTGTGTCAGCTGGAGAGTTGATTATGGCGCACAGTTTGCAAACTTGGTGAGCCATAGTCCTCCCACGTTTGCCTGTACCTCGGAAAAGTATATACCGAACAAGAGTGGTCCCAGGACAGAACCCTGTGGGATGCCACTTGTGACCGGTTTCGAGTCTGACATGGCTCCAGCAACTCTCACTCTGTGGGTTCTGTCTTTGAGCCAGTTTGCGACCCATCTTATGACATAGGGGTTTATATTTAAGCTGGATAGCTTATCTATGATGCCCGAGTGGGGTATTGTGTCAAATGCCTTTGCAAGGTCCAGATAGGCTGTGTGGACTACCTTCCCTTCATCTCTGGCTTTGGTGACTGTTTTGAAGAAGTCAACCAGGATCAAAAGGCAGGATCTGCCCATGACAAAGCCGAACTGGGTAGGATCTAATGTCTGTAGGTCCCCAATGTCTTTGTTTATGAGCTCCATGATGATCCTCTCCATAGCCTTGCAGACTAAGCTAATCAGGCTTATGGGGCGATAGTTTCCAGGGTCCGTAGAGGCTCCACCTTTGTGGAGTGGGACCACTGTTGCTGTATGCCATTCTGTGGGCACATATCCTGTAGTGAGGCTGAGATTGTATAGCTGTTTTATTTGAGGGATTAGTTCCTCTTGGAGTTCATGTAGGATGCAACCTGGGATGCCATCTGGTCCCATGGAAGCAGTGTTTTTGCTTTGGAGAGGGCAGCCTTCACCTGAGCATCAGAGATGTTTGGGAGGCAGCCCTCTGCCGGGATAGATACTTGCTCTTTTGGGGGTGGAGAAGTTTGCACTGAACCTGTCTGCCAGGATATTGGCGATGTCTGTGGGTTCAGTGTATTTTTTGTCATTTAGAATCAACTCAGAACAAGTCTGGGAGTTGCATCCCAGGTTTCTAACATAACTGAAAAAAGCCTTATGATTGTCTTTGGTGTCCTGTGCAAGTTTTCTCTTGAAGCTGGCCTTGGAGGATTTTATGAGGGATTGTAATTTTTTGCTAGTACTGATCAGAGATGCCTTTCCTATTAAGGATTTTGCTCTGTCATGTAGTAGCTTCCTCCTTCTGTTGTACAGTTTATTTATGGCAGAGGTCCACCAGACTGGATGCCTGCCTTTGGATGATTGGGTCTTGGTTTTGTTTGGGATAGCATGATCCATGCATTCCTGGAGATGTCTGTAGAATGCATTTATATAGGATTCTGCAGTTTGGGCCATAGTTTCCACTGGCCCTGGGGCCTTGAAGGATTCCACTTCGGTTTTGAGAAGTGAGAAGTTTGCTTTTGAGAAGTTTTTCACTGTGGTTTTCTGGGCTGGGGGTGGGGTCGGGATGTGGACATCCAGTGAAATTAATTTATGGTCTGATCTTACCAATGAGGGATATACTTCTGGTGTGGAGCATAGAGTCCCCATGTTGGTAATGATCAGGTCTAGTATGTTGTCCCCTCTTGTGGGAGTGGTAACTAGTTGTTCCATAGCATTTGAGTTTATAATTTCCAGGAACCTTTGGGCTAAGGTGCTGGGGCTTGAGTAGTGCTCCCAGTCAATGTTTGGGTAGTTGAAGTCACCCAATATAATGGTGTTCGGAGAGATCTTCATGTTCTCCAATGTTTTCAGGAAAGCCGAGTGGGATTCCTGACTTTGAGAGGGTGGTCTGTAGGATGCTATAAACTGAAAAGCAGTCTTGCCCACTGTTAGTTGCACATGGATGGTCTCCGATACTTCCTGCAATGCCACTAACCTGGAGGTGTGGATATCCTTGATAAATATGGAAACTCCCACTCCTTTTGTGGTTCGGTCCGGGTTTTGGGGTCGAAAAGCATGATATGAGGTATAGCCTGGTAGTGCTGGGGTGCTCTCTGGAGCCTTGAACCAGGTTTCTGTCACTGCACAGATATCAATGTTCTCCATACTGAGGAGAGCTTTGAGTGCATGCATCTTGATGTTAAGACTTTTGGAGTTTAGCAGCATTACCCTTAGTTTCTTGTTCCTTGTGCTGTCTATGGGGGTGGGTTTGACTTTTGAGCCTTGCCTAAAAAAGGCACTAAGGGGTTGGCAAGAGCCTTTGCCAATATCCGAAAGCCCAGTGGTGACAGGTGCAAGCCGTCCCTAGTGAAGCAACTTGGCTTGTCGAGCATGTCATCCCAGGCTGATAGACACTGGATCCCCTTCGAATGACACCAAAATTTTAGCCAATTGTTAAAATTGATCATTTTGTCTTTGTACTGTGGCATCATTCTAGGTGAGGGTAAGATGCTGCTCAAGGTCAGGGTCATACCAGCCTGGGCTACATGATCAGAGAGCTCCTCTATGTCTCTTTTCATGTAGTCCAGGGAGGTACGTCTCAGGTCATTCACACCAGCATGTACAATGACTGAGTCATATTTGTATTTGCTATGGAGTGACCTGAGTGCTTGCGTTATGTGGCAGATCCTAGCACCCAACAGGCAGCTCACCGTGATCTTCTCTTTATTCAGCCTGGCGAGCAGGATGTCAGTGTGTCTGACAATAGAGTCACCTATTACAAGAGTATCAGGTGTGTTATTCAGCCTTAAGGGCTGTGGCTGCTTGGCACACTGACTTTGTGGGTTATGTGTTGTGTGTGTTTTGTTTTGAGGTAGCGTTTGCTTGGATATCTGCTTTGGAGGTCTCTGTTGCTTAGGTAGATTTTTATTTAGAGCCTCCGAGTATGTTTTTGTGTATTTATGTGTTTGGTTCACTGATGTGGTGGGACTATGTGATACTGGAATTGTGTTGTGTGAGGTTACCTTCTCCTCCTGACTGGTTACACCAGTTTTGAGATGAGAGAGCTCAGCCTCCAGTTTGGCTAAATAGTTTCATCTCTCACATATATTTGAACCTGTTTGGAGGAGGAGCATCCACTATCCACCTTATAGAGTGGCAAAAAAGTAAAGAAACTTTAAAAGCTGTAAGACACTTCAAGTTGTCACATTTCTTTGTGTGGTAGTGTGAAATGTATTGCAGCTTTAAAGCCATTTCAAGAATAGCGATACTTATTTCTGGCTGAAGGTAACACTTTGTTACAGCTCTCAACGTTATAAAACACTTCATGGGTGCTACCTTCCCTTTTATTTTTTCTATATGTCTTTCAGTCTTGTAGTTCATTGGAGCAGACTGTGTGGCAGCATCAAGTTTATTACAGCTTTCAAAGCTGCTAAACACTTAGCACTTCACATTTTTTTCTCTAACTATAGGCAAATGGAGCAGGTAAAACTTCAAAGTATATATGATAGAACATAAAAGGGATGTCAAGGACTGGTCTTGGTTGTGAGAGGAAATTATGAATGATCTAAGTAAAAGGAGAATGTGGTAGGTGATATTATTTGTTATTTTTATTTATTTTACATTTGTTAACCGGGATGGTCCGGCTGGATACATGTCCATTTTCAGCAGTGTCCCGGGGAGAAAAGCGCCAAATTACATATAGAAATTACAAATTACAAATATTAGGAACATAGCACTTAAGTTATAGGCATTACAAAAATAGATAACCCAATAAATTGAGGTTACATACAAGCTGATTGTATACATAGTACATCCATCCATCCATGAGGCCTGAGGCATACTTTTCAATTAAAAGCAGTAGTTAAGATAATATATTACCTTGGGTTTAAGAAATTATATTTACACAATAATACCTAGAGTAGCTAACATAAAGGATCTCATTGGTTAAATGAGGAGAGATGGAGGGGCAGGGGATATGTAGGGTCCTAGGTTGGTACAGGGACATATCCAGTGTGATTTGAGGTGGCTTTTAAGTTTGTGTTTAAATATAGTTGGTGAAGACTCTAGGGTAATGTCAGCTGGTAGTGAGTTCCAGTTTTTACCGACAGAGTTGGCGAAGAGGGAGTCGCCTGCAGCATGGTTCGATTTGATCGTAAGTACTAGGAGTTTGGTGGATGAGCGGAGTGTTCAGTTGTTGCTGTAGGGGCAGATTATGTTTCTTAGGGCTGGGGTGGTGTCCGGATGGTGGAGGATTTTATGGGTAACTTTGAGTTGGTTGAGCTGTAGGAGGTGGGATAGTTCCAGCCAGCCCAGGAGATTCAGGTTCTGGCAGTGGTGGGTACGGTAGGGTGAGCCAGTTGCAAATCTAGCAATGTGGTTGTAGCATGATGACAGTTTTTTAAGATCAGTTTTACTCAAGTGGGAGAAGAGAGGGGAAGCATAGAGAAGGGTAGATAGGAGATGGGAGCGGGCAATTGCAATTCTAGCTTGCGGGGTGAGAAATGCTTTGATCCTGTAGAGACTACCGAATTTTTTATTGATAGTTTTTATAGTTTGATTGATGTGTACATCAAACCTGAGGTTGTTGTTGATCGTGACACCCAACAGCTTAGTTTGATTTGCTGGGGAGATGATGGTACCATTATTAGCTGTTATGTTGAACAGTGGCAAGGTGGTCCTATACATTGGGGTGAAGAGAAGTAACTTAGTTTTGTTGGGATTTAGTATTAGGTGTTGGTTTAGTAGCCAATTTTCAACCTTGTTGAAGGTGCTTAGGGTTATTGTGGTACGTTTTGCTGGGGTGGAGGAAGAGCAGATCAAGGTCGAATCATCTGCATATTGAATGCAGGTGGCCTCTGGTATGACTGTGCTAAGTTCATTTATAAAGATGGAGAAAAGAAGGGGACCTAGTATTGAGCCCTGGGAGACTCCAAGTCTGATGGAGTGGTGTGAGGAGAGTTTTTCCTGCCACAGTACAGCCTGTTGCCTGCCTTGTAGGTAGGACTCGAACCATTGGAGGGCCTGTTTGTTTAAGTTATAGGCCTCCAGGCTATTCATTAGCATTTTGTGATCCACCATGTGAAAGGCCTTGGACAGGTCTAGAAAGAGAGCAGAGGACAGTTTGTTAATGTTACGATTGTGGTTTATAGTGTTTGAGAAAGACAGGAGGGCTGTTGTAGTGCTGTGATTAGGCCTAAAGCCATGTTGCGAGTTGGATAGAAGTTTGTTCTGCATGAGATATTTCATGAGTTGAATATGACCACACTTTTCCATGATCTTAGCTAGTGGTGACAAAATGGCTATGGGCGTGTAGTTAGACAGTTCAGTGGAACTGCCCCCTTTGTGAAGTGGTATGACATGTGAGATTTTCCATATGTCAGGGATAAGGGCTTCTGATATTGATCGGTTAATAAGGACAGAGATGGGGTATGCAATTGCATCTGCAGCCTTTTGTAAGTAGTCAGCTGGGAGGAGGTCGGCAGCCAGGGTGGTGGACTTAGTTTCCTAAGTAGGGTCTTAATGAGTTGAGTGGGGACTTGTTGGAGACTGAAGGGAGTTATAGCTTTGGAATTGGTTGTGTTAGGATTAGAACCAGTGGGTGTGAGTTGGTTTGCTAAAGTTTGGATGGTTTCAGTGAAGAAGGTGTTAAAGGAGTTGTCATTGTCTTCTGGGGGATTTTCATTAGTGGCAGATTGGTTTGGGGTGGTGGTTTGTCCTGGGTGGAGGAGTCAGTTTATTCCCATTCAGAATTTCTAAGGTTTAGTTTTGTGTACTTGTTGTAGGTGGCAGTAGTATTTCTTTTTATCGATAGTTACAGTTTTTTTGCATCATTTCTTAGTTAGCTAAATAATAGTTGGTCAGGTTGGGTTTTAGTAGTCCGGTAGGTGTCCCATGCTTTATTTCTTAATGCAAATTTGGCCCTAGTTTCTTTAGTGAGCCAAGGTGCAGTATTGACCTTGGTTCTACTAGTATGACAGGGGGCATGAAGGTCGAGAATAGCCAGGAATCTGGAGTTGAAGTAAATGACTGCTTCATCTAGCGGGAGGCTTTTTAGGGCAGACCAGTTGCATGCCTTTAGTTTATTGTTAAATTTTTGGGGATCAAAGATTTTGTTGCTTCTTATAGTTCTATAGGTGGGTTGATGATAGCAGTTAATCTTAAGCTTGAGTATATATGTGAGGCAGTGATCACTTAGATCATCTGGTACGGTGCCTGCCGTATAGAGATGTGGAGAGTTATTGATGAGTATCCAGTCCAGGGTACTAGCTTTGTCTTGTGATTCAGTTAGCCTAGTGGGTGAGGTTATGGTTTGGGTAAATCCTTGAAGGTTTACATGGGTAATTGGGGATTAAGAGGAGCAGGCTTTCCAGTCAATTTTGAAGTCCCCAAGGATTATGGTTTCCTGCGGCTGGTTGTTGTTGAGCCAGGTTAGGAACTCCTCAAAGGTGTCTGTGTTCTTCCCTGGGGGAATGTAGACACAGACAATGTTTATGCTTTTATGGTTGTTAATATGTAGCTTTGTGATAATGATTTCAGCGTTGTTGAATAGGGGGGGGTTGTAGGTTGGCTATGGTGACAGATAAGGTGGACTTGTAGAGTATTGCTACCCCTCCACCCTTTTTTTGGGTGCAATCAAGTCTATGCATGTTGTACCCAGGCGGCAAGACTTCATTGTCCTTAGTGGCAGGTTTTAGCCATGTTTCTGTGAGGTAGAGTATATCAGGTTAATATACTGCCAGGAGGGCATGTTGGTGCTGCATTTTGTTATTTATGCTCCTGATGTTCAGATGGCAGGCCAGCAGAGAGTCTGAGGGTCTATGTGAGGGATCTATATTGGTTGGTGAGTTGGTGGAGAGAATAGAGGTAGTAGTAGTGGTTGGACCTGGGTTTGGGTGGATGTCACCATCCATGGTGAGGTTGTTTTTTAGCCTAGTTATGAGTTTCCAGATCCTGAGTAGAGTACTATGATAGTACCTTGGTTTGGAGCGAATGTATATTGGTCTGATAGGGACATAATTGGGTGGGTTGAGAATCTGGGAGAGGAGAAGTTGAGGAATGTTGTGTGTAAGTGAAGGAGTTGAGGTCTGGAATCTGGGGTAGTGAAAGCCAAGATATTTAGTGTTCTCATAGGAGGAGAGTAGATATGGGATGATTAGCAGGGATGGCAGAAAGGTTAGCAATAAAGGTGTGGAGATAGACATAGCAGTTAGGTTAAGATTTGGTACTAGTATGAGAGTGGTGGAGGGGAGGGAGACTAGTTTTGGCAGATGGGGTAGGTTGAGGTTGTAATACAGGTTGTTGGTGATTGGTTGTAGAGGAAATGGGAGTGGCCAGGGAGATATAAATTAAGCAATAGTAGGGTCGGGTGGGATTTGGGGGCAGGGTGAGGCGAGCGGAGCAGGGCCTAACTAGTTTTCCAATTTGCCAGTGATTGGAGGTTGCAAGGTGGGTGTACTACTACTTCCAATAGGTCTTTTAGGCAAGTTTTAAGTTCAAAATTATCTTTAGTTTAATAGGCCCTTTTAGGCAGGTTGTAAGTTTTAAATTAGCCTTAATTTACTGTTTTGCATGAGGGTTAGCTGCAAGGTAGTCACTGGATGAATTTAAAACACTAGCAACTGAGGGTTTTTGTTTTTATGGCTAAGGTTAGCTATATTGATGCAGTTTACAATAGGGCTTTTTCAGGGAATTTCCAGTGCCGGACCCAGCTACAGTTCATTTAAAACATCAGTTAAGAGTTAGCGTTATTACCCTTTTAACTTTCAATGCAGG
This sequence comes from Protopterus annectens, assembly GCF_019279795.1. Classification (NCBI taxonomy): domain Eukaryota; kingdom Metazoa; phylum Chordata; order Ceratodontiformes; family Protopteridae; genus Protopterus; species Protopterus annectens. The sequence continues at coordinate 1,959,157,478 of NC_056726.1, forward strand.
GTTGAAATTAGCAAGGCATTTGATACAGTAGGACATAATGCTTTGTGAGATGTAACGGAGTAGTATCAAATATGTAATAGAATTAGGAGAGTGCGTATGTCAGCATATCAAAATAATAATGCGAGTGTGTCAGTGAATGGGTGGCTGAGTAAAGAAATATGCAACAAGTGTGGTATAAGACAAAATGCCTCAGGACTGAAATATTGTTTGCATTGGTAAGAATGTATTAGTGAATGAAGTAGCTTTTAAAATTAAATATGCTAGATATGTTGTAGATCATAGTGTAAAGTGTCTGCTATATCTTTAAAAAGCATGTGAGGCTGTACATGCACATATATACACATGTCCAAACCCTAGTGCCATTTTGAAGGAGCAGCCAGAGAGTGAGCATGCATGATCATAGTTGTTAGTTTGTAAATAAGTTACTTAAGTTAGAGTCAGTAAGCCTTTATAGTGATGTGTTTGTATAAAATAAAGCTGCTTGAACAGAACCCAAGAAGACTCTTTATTCATGTCCCAGACATGAAAGTGACATGGTGTCAGAACCGGCATGGAAGAGAGAAAAATATTCAGAGCCAGGAGGTGCAAAAACGACAGTGAAGGTAAAACCGAGAGAAAAGTGCACAAACATAGCCAGAACAAATTAAAGGCAATGAGAAATAAAACAAACTATTTATTTGATACGAAAGACAATAAAGGGGCATTACAAGGGCACAAACCACATTATCAGGTAAGTGAAATGCATGAAAAGTTTGTTAAGTAAAGAAAATGTTTAAGATAAAAGTATTCAATAAAACGATTAACTGTAGAGCAAAACAAGCATGTTTAAAGCAAAAACGGGCATGTTTAAAGCAGAATGAGTGTGTTCAAGGCAAAGCTGGGCATGTTTAGAGTAAATCGAGCACAAAAAAGTATATTAGATGCAAAAAGGGCTTAAATGAGCAAAACAAATATAATAAAAAAAGAAAAAGGGCACATTAAGCAAAATAAAGCAAGGCAGCTGTGTGTTTTGGCAAAGTGCTATGTTTGGGCATTATGACTTTGTATTGTATCAAGGACATAACTAGAGTTATTCAAAGTATCTCAAAGTGTGTAAAAGTGCTTACAGTATGTGCTTATGACTGTGCATGTATTACAAAGAGTTTATTGTGTGCAGAGTGCAACTATTTCATAAAATACAGTCAAAGTATAGCCATTTGAAGTTTCTTGTGCTGGGTGTGTCTATTCGCAAAGTGCCGCCATTACAGAGTGCTTTTTGCACTGCAGAGAGTTGCTTAGTAAGGTACCACCATTTTGGGGACATTTAAGTGTGCTGTATGCAGTTATTCGCAAAGTGCAATTACTTCAAAAAGTTACTGAGTTTTGGGCAACAGATGTTCGATTTATTTGCATTGTGTGGTTACTTGGCATGTTTCTTACACTGGTAAGAGGTGTTTTCTTACAAAAGACGACATTATAAGAGCATTACAGTACTTGTGAGTTATTCAGTCACATTGTAAAGTTCCCAAATGTTTCTTAAAATGATGGTAAATGACTTTAGCATTTTTGCCTTACCACAACATTACAAAAGTACCAAAATGCCCGAGAAGTTTATTTCGCAAAGTCCAGTTATTCAAAAGTACAATGAGTTTGTTTATTTGCATAATTCCAAAAAGCCCAACAAAGGTATAAGTTCAGAGTATAAAACAACTGGACAATTACTGGCATTATTTCTGGCATATCTGCATGTGTGTATGTTCATGCTTATTTGCAAAATCCTTCGTTGGTATGTGTTAATGTGGCAGAAGGATTTTGGAAACCCCTACCACTTGTATTTGATCAGAATACTGCAGAGAACTGGAGAATATTTGAACAAGAGTACAATATTTCTATACAAGCAGCTTATGCAGATAGAGATGCATGCACAAGGGCATTCATTTTGCTAAACTTTGCTGGGCCAGAGGCCATAGAAAGAGAGTGTTCATTTGTGTATGCACCAGTAGTATATGAAAGAGATGGTGCAGACTGCCATATTGTTCTACAAATTGAATCAAGGGAAGACCCTGCATGTTTGAAGCACAAGTTCAAAGAAATGTACAACTCCCGGACAAATATTACATGAGAGACTAGAGAGGCATTTGTTTTACACAACAGATCAGAAACCAGGGGGAACACTTACAGCTTATATAACTGACTTGAGAAACAGATCTAAAACGTGTCAAGTTTGGTGATTTAAAAGATGAGCTGATAAATTAAAGGCTTGTATGTAGTATTAACAGTGCTGCTGTGAGAAAGATTTTACTTCATGACAGTGATTTGGGAGGTTGGCATAATGGTTAAGGTGTTTACCTTACAAACATAAGGTACAGGGTTTGATTCTCACATGGGATAATTGGCTAGGCTGAAAATGGCCCATTAGCCTAATACTAATCTATGAACCTATGATTTAACATTGAGCAAGGCCATATAGATTTGTCAACCATGAGGTGACAGAAAAACACACAAGTATGCTTGCGAATGACAGGATTATGGTTTCAGTTGGCACCAAAGCACATGAAGATAGTATGTAACACATGGCAAAATGGAGCAGGCCTAAGCATGTGGCAGCTACAGGGTTTCCAAAGAAGCTACAAGGTTTTCTAGAAAGTTTCAAGAAAGGTGCAAGTTCCAGCTCCAGCTCAGTGCAATATAAACATGAATCAGCAAAACCCAAATCTCGCTTTATTATTAACTGTCACAACTGTGGTGCGAATCATGAATCTAAAAGAGAAAAGTGCTTAGCATATGGTCAGCAATGTTATAAGTGTAAACATTTGAATAATTTTCAGAAGTTTTGCAAGTCAAGTATGCTTTACACAATTGTAAAGAAAGGTCACACAAAGAAGCAAGTTGATCAAGTAGAGCCGAAGTAGTCAGCTTTCTATGTAGATGGTGTATCAGTGCTGCTGAAAGAGTTGATGCAGTGAACTTATTAACAAGAAGTGAAGTGTTTTGTACTGTCCGGATTAATGGAAGAGCCACAGAGCCCAAAGTAGATACTGGTTCAAAGTGTAATGTTATATCAGCAGACACATTTGCTAGAGTGAGAACTAACGAACAACTCAATGTAACCAGTAGTGTGAGACTTGTTGCTTATGGAGGTGAAGAAATTCAAACCGAAAGTTCAGTGATACTTTCATGTTATTTGGCCAAGAACTGTTACAACTTGTTATTCTACGTAGTCCAAAGACCAGGGCAATCTTTATTGTCTAAAAGATAGTTTAAGAATGAATCTGCTTTTTTTTGCTAAAGAAGTTCATCACATAATTGCATTTCTGAGTTCTAATTTTTCAGAAGCCATTTTCTCAGAGTATGCTGATGTTTTCGATGACAAGTTAGGCAAACTTCCAGTTGTGTATTCCATGAAGGTGGACCCATAGGTCACTTCAGTAGTCAGACCAGCAAGAAGAGTTCTGATAGCTATGCAAGATAAAGTTAAGGATCAGCTGGATAAAATGGTGCAGCAAGATGAGATTTGTCCAGTTACAGAACCAACGGAATGGGTGTCGTCCATGGTAGCCGCTCATAAAAAAGGCTCAGACGAAATCAGAATATGCACTGACCCAAGAGAATTGAACAAAGAATTAAAAAGACCATATCATCCAATGCGCACAGTCAAAGAGGTTGTAGCTCTAATACCGAATGCCACTGTATTTTCTGTTCTGGATGCAAAAAGTTTGCTTTGGCAAGTGATGCCAGATTGCAAACCCTCATTTCTAACTACTTTTGGTACTCCATTTGGCAGATACAGATTTCTGAGGATGACATTTAGAATACATTCTACGCGTGAAGTTTTTCAGTGTGCAATGGAACAAATTTTTTTTGGGTTATCCTTATTCCATAATAGTAGATGATCTATTGGTTGGAGGTAATGGTGAAGCAGAACATGACAGAAACCTCAAGAACGTTCTAGGCAGAGCACATACAGTAAACCTGAAATTCAATCCTCTGAAGTGCAAATTCAGACTTCCAGAAGTTACGCATGTAGGTCATTTGTTCACGAGTACAGTGTTGAGACCAGACCCCACCAAGCATGCAGCTTTTCTTGAAATGTCAGCACCAGATAATGTGCAAGCTTTACAGCATTTTCTGGGCATGGTCAACTATTTAGGCAAATATATACCAGACTTCAGTCAGTTGACATCACCTTTAAGAGAGATAAACATGCAAAAATGTTGCATGGTCATGGTTGGAACAGCACCAGAAGGCATTTGAAAACCTTAAGCAGAAAATTGCCACCTCACCTACATTAAGATACTATGATGTGAACAAACCAGTTACTCTTCCCTATGATGCTTCAAAATTTGGTCTAGGTGCAGTTATACTTCAAGAGGGCAGACCAGTAGTCTATGCATCTAGGACACTAACCCAAACTGAGATGCAGTAAGCTCAAATTGAGAAGGAACTTTTGGCAATAGTACTTGCGTGCTCCAAGTGTCATGATCATATTTATGACTGAATCTGATCATCAGTCTCTGGTTGCTATTCTAAAGAAGCCTATGCATTCCACTCCAGACAGATTACAAAGAATTATGCTAAAATTGCAAAAGTACAATTTCAAAATGGTCTACACTAAAGGCAAATTGCTCTATCTGGCTGATACCTTATCCAGATTGCCCAGGATTACAATAGAACAGCTTATTGTAGAGACTTTTGACTTTGTTGTGATGTCAGTGCATAATTTTTCCACCACTAGACTTGATGAGTTAAGAGATCACATGCAGACTGATCCAATTTTGCAAAAGCTCAGTCACTATATTAGTGTCGGATAGCCATCAAAGCAATCTAGTGTATCACCTGAAGTGCAAACATATTTTCCTTACAGAGATTAATTGTTTATGGAAGGTGGCATTATTTTCAAAGGTCCTAAAATTGTTGTTCCTGCTTCCTTACAACAAGAATATATCCAGATTTTGCATCGTGGTCACCCATGATCCACATCCACCAAGAGAAGAGCACAAGAATTAGTATTTTGGCCTTCATTACCAAAAGACATTGATAGAGTTCTTTCTTCTTGTTCAGTATACAATAGTACTAGATCACATTTGCAAAGAGAACCACTTCAGCTAAGCCCAGTTCCTGAACTGCCTTGGTCTACTATAGCAAATGATATCTTTCAGTGGAACAATCAACACTACTTAGTTTTGGTAGATTCTTATTCAAATTGGTTTGAGATTGATCTGCTACCTAACCTAACCTCAGCTGCTGTTATTACTAACTTGAAACATCATTTCTCAGTTCAGGGTAGTCCACACAAACTTTTTTTCTGACAATGGTACTCAATTTACTAGCCAGTTGTTTCAGAAATTTGCAAAAGAATGGGACTTTGTACATGTCACTAGTAGTCCTGAATATCCTCAGTCCAATGGTCTAGCTGAACATGCAGTGCAGAGTGCAAAGCAATTACATGAAAGGTCAAAGTGTGACAGTACTGATGTATTCTTGAATTTGCTTAATCTCAGAAACATATGCCGTTTTGATATTCTTGGCTCACTTGCTCAAAGACTACTTTCCAGGCAAACTATAACTATGCTACCCATTACTTCCAGTCTACTGAAGCCAAAACCTAAGAACAATAAAACCATCAAGGTTCAATTGTTTAAGAAGCGTAATATCCAGAAATCTAGTTATGACAGATCCAGCAGACTACTTCATCTGTTGAGGGAAGGAGAGATGGTACAAATTCAGACAATGAAAGGATATGATCGAATAGGACAGATTACAGGTATCTGTGCCGAACAACGATCATACTTGGAAGACTCCAAAGGTGTGAAGTATAGAAGGAACCATAGACACCTTCTTCCTCTACCAGAATCATCATCATCATCATCATAGTCATCATCATTATTGGAATCACAACACTGTTTCTGTGACGCAAACTCTAAATCGAAGAGTGAGTCAGACACTGTTTCCAGACCAAATGTGTTCAGAATTCTGACTCCATTCCAAAGAGTGATTTAAATATTCCACAGGTCAGCCATTTTACAGAAACTGTTCCAGTTGCTAAATCTAATACTTAGTTTTATGTCATATGATATGGACGAGTATTGAAGCCTAGTGTGAAATACGCAGCAACGTGGACTTGATTATACATACATGTATATTCAGCATTGTATAATACATGACTAAGCATTACCTGTGATTTCTGCATGCCCATTAGTATCATAACAAGTGCATGATGTATTTCTCAAAGAGGGAGGGTGTAGATTATAATGTAAAGTGTATGCTATATCTTTAAGAAGCAAGTGTGGCTGTACGTACATGTATATATTCCACATATGTGCAAACCCTAGTGCCAGTTTGAAGGAGCAGCCAGAGAGTCAGCATGCATGAACATAGTTGTTAGCTTGTATATAAGTTACTGTAGTTATAGTCAGTATGCCTTTATAGTGATGTGTTTATATAAAATAAAGGTGCTTGAACAGAACCCATGAAGACTCTTTATTCATGTCCAAGGCACGAAAGTGACATATGTGATGCAAAAGGAGGTGACAATTCCAGAAGTTTTCACATATGCAGATGATATAGCTGTAGTTGCTAAGAACAAAATATGGATGAGCAAGTGTTGGTTTGAATGAATGGATGTTTAAAGGAAATGTGAATGATCTCAAATAAAGATAAAAATAATGTTTTGGGTGATTTGGTTAAAACTGAGGGTGTATATTTTTCAATCATGAATTATCTTTGCTAGGAATAAAATTTGGGAAAACAATATAGTTATGATGCAATGGAAGGGTTTGACAAAAGAAATGAAAGAAATACGTCTTCTGTGGAGGATGTATAGATTAGCATTTGGGGAAAAAGATTTAGGTGGTGAATTAAGTATTAATGGGAAAAATAGCATATATGTCAAATGTTTATATGATCCCAGAAAAATATGAAAATGAAATTGTGCAATTAGTGTTTTTTTCATATGGGGATCAATATTAAACTCAGTGAAAAGAGGTGTCTTGTGTATGAGTGAAAATGAAGGGGAATTGGGGTTAGTAAATCCTTTTGATTATTCTGCTTTATTAAACTTGCACAGAATATTTATTAAATGTGGGTAAATAAAGGTAGTCTGAATGTTTAAATATGAGTACAAAAAAATTCTGGGAGATGACAAGAATAAGAAAAAGAAAAAAGGAATATGAAAATGGAGAAATTAAAAATTATCAAGAAGAAATAATAAGATGGAAATAAAAAATGATGATACAGAGAGCAAAGGGTATGGTATAACAATGTGATGAAACCATATCATGTAAATCCATGAGTAGATTTACCAGCATAAGTGATTAAAGCCATTGATGTAAGGAAAAGTTGTATCTAGATAGTAGAGTGTCAGGAATCTTAGGGAGACTAGTAATAAATAAGTTATCAGTAAATGGGAATGAATATTTCATATAAAAAGAAATTTGAAAGAGTGTGTTTAT